>NW_021319561.1:883019-1002859 GCF_001605985.2 Dendrobium catenatum
TCCAGAGCATCGCCTTGAATACGAGCTGGCCGATATTTATCGTCCTGAAGTAACTTAAGGTTTTCGACTGGATCATCCTGGCCGATCCTGCGATCGTCCAGGACGATATGATCGTATCAATCATTCTTAATTACTCCCTTGATTTCCTGATCAATTAAGGCATAATTTGAGAATTTCATCCAGGCCGATCAATGATCGTCCTGGCCGATAATTTAAAAATACAGTATACCTTAATTGTCTATGGCGGCAACTTCTTTTTGTTTTGAGCTTATCGTCCTGGCCGATACACGTATCATCCAGGCTGATATGTTAATGACGGTTGCCTTAATTAAGAATCCTTATGTAGACTTTCTGTTTTAAGCCTGATCGGCCAGGCCGATGTAAAAAAATCGTCCTAGTCGATATGAGTAAAAATAGAAATTATAAGTCTCTCAAGTGTGTGTGTGTAGGGTTACTTACCATCAGTCTCTTTGACCATTACAAGTAGACTCAAGAATTGAAAAACAAAAGTACAGACTGACTCAACCCTAAACCTACACAATCCTGAACTGGCTTCGTCTGTTCGTCCGATCTTTGATTCCTGAAAAGTTAGAAGAAACAAGTAGTCCAAGAGAATCAATAGTATTTGTCAATCATCAAAACACAGGTCATGAAAATAGGTTTGCAACAAGTTATTCTTCACCAACATGTGAAATAAATGGCATCAAAACTAAACTTCCATTTTATAAATGGACTTTTGATGATAGGGATCTAGCACAACTTAATACAAAATATTTAAACTATTTTTTTTGTGCACTGAAATATGAAGATTACATGTGTGTTCCAACATGTGCACCTAGTAAGGAAATCTATGATAGATTACATATTACATGTGAAGATACAAGTGAAGTTAAGTAATCTAGGTTAAAAATTTTACTCCATGACTACGAATTTTTTCCCATGAAATCTAGTGAGTCAATAACTGAAATGTATACTAGGTTTACACAAATAATCACCTCCCTGCATACCTTAGGAAGAGAGCTAACTAAATTTTTAGAAAGTTTAAAAATTTTAAGAAGTTTATCTCCTTCCTTTGATGTTAAGATTACTTCTATAACTGAATCCAAGGATTTGAATGTTTATTCGATCGATAACTTACTTAGATCACTAATTATTTACGAGCAAGGAGTGAACCAAAGGCAGTTTGATGCATGTGAGAAAATAAAGAAGAAAATTATAGTCTTGAAGGATATTGATTCAGACGCTAATTCTTCTAGTTTTGAAAGTGATGATGTTGCTTTAATTACTAGGCAGTTCAAGAGTTTCTTAAAGAAAAAGCAAAAATATCATCAGAAATGGAATAAAGGTAAAAAAACATAGGAATTATAAAGTTTCTTCTAATATTATCTATTTTGAATGCAGGAAACCAAGGCATCTGAAGTGTGATTTCTAAACTCTAAAATCTCACCTAATCAAGAAGAAAGGTGAAGAAAAGCCTAAGTTTAAGAAGGATAAGAAATGGATCCAAAAGACTTTCTAGGCAGATTCTATATCTAACTCCTCTGAAATTGAAGCTAAAGAGGAGACAAAAAACTTGTTTTTGATGAGGGATAATCATCTTTGTCACTCTGACCAAGAAGAGGTATGTGAATTAATGTACGATCAATTACTTAATGTTTCTGAGAAAATTCATTCAGCTTATAGAAAGCTTTAAAAAATTGCATGCTAGTATGAAACTGGAATTTTTGAACTTATAAAAAGAGCATAAGTTTTGATTATAGATTATTCTACATTTGATAGTAATCACATGACATTATTAGATAAATTTTATGCTTTGAACAAAAAGTATTCTAAATTGGCTGATGAACATGATTCCTTAAAAGTTATATGTTGAGATAGAAACTACATATAAGTATTTAGATACTATTGCAACCAATTTAGATCATAAAGAACATGCTTTGAAAATAAAAATTTTAGTTCTAGAAAATTTAAACAAGTTTTTAGAATCTCAATTAACTGCTTTTAAAGAAAACAAAAAACCACTCATAATGCTTGAGTTTCATAATCCATCAAATCAGCATGCATCATTCAATCTTAGGAAGAGGCACTATAACCTGAGTTGATTAGTAAATCCTTTTTCTGGTGTTAGATATTTTACATGTGGCATGCTAGGACATATTTCCCATATATGCACCATTCACCATAGAACATATTTGGTATGAAGACCCAAATTGTATGTTTCACAGCATAACACACATCCATTGTATTCTTCTTTTCATAAGAAGGGACCCAAACTTGTTTGATTTCCTAAATCTGACATTTGATTATTTTATAGGTGTGCTCTCACACAAGACATCGTGAGAGCAAGTGGTGCCTAGATAGTAGATCCTCGCAACATATGACTGGAGATGCTAATCAAATCATTTTGCTGGAGGCCAGGGATGGAGGTAAGGTCACACTTGGAGACAAAACCATAAAGAAAGTGGTGGGAGAATCAGAAACTCTAAGAACTTTTTGATTAAAAATATTTTACTTGTTAATGGATTAAAATATAATTTGCTCCGTATCAATCAACTCTGTGATAAAGGATTTAATATATTTTTTTTTGTCAAATAGTTGCATTATAAGCTTAAATAAAACATTATTTTGAAGAGAAAAAGGATCAATAGCATTTACATACTTGATTTAAATAATATTGAATGTGCTATTTCTTTTTGCTTAAAAACTAATGCTGATGAGTTTTGGTTATGGCATAGGAGGTTATTTTATGCTATCATGAAAACACTTAGAAAAATAACCCAAAATGACTTAGTAAGAGGAATCTTCAAGATTTAATTCACTAAGGACCACCTGTGTGATGACTGTCAACTAGGGAAATATGTCAAATCCTCTACCATTTCATTAAGGACATTAGCACCTCTAAACCTTTATAAGTCCTTCACATGGATTTATTTGGACCCATTAGCACTACAAGCTTAGGAGGAAAGATATTTGGATTTGTAATAGCATATGACTACTCGAGGTTCACTTAGATTAGATTTCTATCACATAAAAGTGAGTCATTCGATGAATTTAAATCATTCTACACTTGGATTAAAAAAAGACTAGGTTGTGAGATCTTTGACCATCCATAATGAACATGATATAGAGTTTGAAAATGAGATATTTGGAACTTTCTATGAGGAGCAGGGGATAAGTCACAACTTCTTAGCTCCTAGGACCCCTCAGTAGAATGGGGTAGCTTAAAGGAAGAATAAGACCTTAGTGGAAGCTGGCAGAGTCTTTCTTTTTGAGTATTCACTTTTAAAATACTTTTGGGTAGAAGTAGTGAACACAGCTTGTTATGTGTTGAATATGGTCAATATTAGATTCAAACTGAATAAGACACCCTATGAGATCATTAAGGGTAGGACACCCAACCTTTTTCATCTCCATGTTTTTGGTTATAAGGTTTTCATTATAAATAATGGGAAATCACTCTTAGGAAAGTTTGACCCAATATTTGATGGAGTGTTCTTAGGATATTCAAGAGTAGGGAAATCTTATAGAGTGTTTAATAATAGGACAATTATGACGGAGAAGACTACTCATGTAGCATTTTATGAATCTAAAGAATTGATCTTTGGAGACCCTTTTGAAGGTGTTAGAACTAGGCATGAACTTAGAAAAGAATTTAAACACTCTGACTTCATCTAAATAATTAAACCTATCAATATCAATCAAGCCCTTTTTGATGAATTTTAGATCCTAGCTATGCAAGAGGAACTAAACCAATTTATCAGGAATGATGTATGGGAGCTAGTAGAAAGACCTAAGGACCAAAGTGTAGTAGAAGCCAAATGGGTCTTTAAGACTAAAATAAATGATTCTAGTGTGGTGAGTAGGAATAAGGAAATATTGGTGGTTAAGGGGTATATTTAAATTGAAGGGAATGATTTTTAGGAGACTTTTACCCTTTTAGCTAGATTGGAAGTGATTAAAGTGCTACTAGCCTTTACCTGTTATAAGGGATTTAAGCTTTTCCAAATAGATGTTAAGTGTGCATTTTTAAATGGGGTAATAAAAGAAGATGTGTTTGTAGAACAACTCCCAAGCATTGAAAATTTCTAATTTTCTAATCAAGTTTTCAAATTAAAAAGGCTTTGTATTATTTAAAACAGGCACCCAAGACATGATATGAGAGGCTTAGTACATTCCTACTAGAAAGGGAGTTTATTAAGGGGAGAGTATACACCACCTTTTTTCTGAGGATAGTAGTAGGAGATGAATTTCTCATTATCCAAATCTATGTTGATGATATACTTTTTTGTTCTTCTGATAAATCTTTATGTGTTATTTTTTTTTAAAATAATGAGTAAAGACTTTGAGATGAGTATGATGAGAGAATTATCCTACTTTTTGTGGTTTAACATAAGATAAATGGATGATGAAACTTTTTTTAATCAATCAAAATACAATAAGGAAATTTTGAAGAAATACAAAATGGATAAATCCAAGCCAATAAACACTCCCATGAGTTCTAGTGTTCAATTAGATAAAGATTCAAATGAAAAATTAGTTGATAAAAAGAAATACAAAGGAATAATTGGATATCTCCTTTACTTGACAGCTAGGAGACTTGATATAATGTTTAGTGTGTATCTTTGTGCTAGATTTCAAGATGATCCAAAGGAGTCCTACCTGACTGCAATTAATAGAAGCATTATATATCACTTAGGAACCTAATACTTAGGAATTTGGTATCCAAGGCATATCACTTCTTTTGAGATTACAGGATATTCTGATTCAGACTTTACAGGATGTAGGGTGGATAAAAATAGCACCTCTCAAACATATCAATTCATAGAACAATCCTTAATCTCCTAGTTTAGAAGAAAATAAAACTCAGTTGCACTTTTCACTGCTGAAGCTGAATGCATAGCCTTAGGAAGTTATGTGGCCCAAGTCTTCCGGTTAAAGCAACATATTCTGGATTTAGGATTACCTCTAGGCACAATGTGAATTCTATGTGATAACACTTGTGCCATCTGCAATTTTAAAAATCATATCCAACATTCTAGAACTAAATACATTCACATAAGGCATCACTAAAGACCTTGTTACTAAAAAAGACAATGAGCTATGTCATATAGAAACTAAAAACCAACTAGCTGACATCTTTACTAAACCACTGGCCTTTGAAACTTTCAATATCTTAAGGATTAGATTAGGTGTCATAGACATAAATGCATGAATTTGATGATTACTGAACTCTAAATTTTTTATTTTATAATCTTTCTTTTGTTTTTTTTTTCTTGTTTTTTTTTTTTTTTTTTTTTTTTTTTTTTTTTTTTTTTTTTTTTTTTTTTTATTTGCTGTAATTTTTCATGTTTTATTATTGTGTTATTATTCCCTTCGATTTTTATTGTTCACTATTGGAATAACATTTTTAGCTTATTTTTGTTTTTAAAAATTTGTAAACAATAATTTTCATTCTTAAATCAGTTAAAAGAAGAAATATTGTTGATTGTTTCTCTTCCTCTAACTCCTTTAGTGGTGTAATTTTCTTTTCGAAGAAAAAATCTATTTTAAATTAACAATTGAACCTTGAAATTGAGTTTTTTTATATCTTCCTACAGTAATCTATCTCAAATAAATAATGTTCAAAGTCATTAAATCACTTTTAAGCTTTCTTGATCAAGTTGTTGTATTTATCATATGAATATGATTCTGCTTTGTAGTCTACTCCTCCTTATATTAGAGTATGAGTTTTTTTCTCTTTTATCTAGAAGATATTCTCACAACTAAGAGTCTTTAAAGGTTTTGAAAGGCAGATAGCTTGCAAAAATAACAAGAGGCATAAAATCATACCAAAAAGAAAAATTGAAAAGATGTGCAATGATCGCCATATAATTAAAATATACATAAAGTGTATCAAAAATTAAAAGATATGTAAAGTGCACCAAACAATTGACAAGAGGAACAAAATGAGCCCACAAGAAATCAAGCTTCCTTCTCTTTCAAACATTTAAATCTTAAAAGAATTCATATGTCACTTGATACTTTTAAAGACGTGATTTTTGAAACTTTTGATTGCATATAATCACTTTGTTATATTATTCTATAAGATACTTTTCTGGAATGATATTTTGAACAGGTCACTTTTCTATCCAATTTTTTTTCTGAGTTAGAACTTTATTTTCAAAAAATTGTTTGCCCTACAAGAAGTTCGAGTTGGGGTTAACAGGATAGGTTGTTTTACCATTTTTTATATTTCAGCGATGTTAATTATTTTTTACTAATTTTTACTCCAATCACAAGGGAAATTTATCATTATCTGACATTAATTAAAAAAAAACTTGATTTCTATTATTTTTATTATTTTTATCATCTTTTCTTCTTATTTTTTACTTTTTTTTAATTATGTGTTACTTATTTTTTATTTTTTGGATCTCTTCTGATCATCCTTATCCATCATCAGAATTTTTAATTTTTTGTTCACATCATCTTGGATGATTTCCTATTATCTTGGATGATATCATCAATTCACCATTCATCATCCATCTGACAGCTAATCTGACTCTATTATTTGAGATTATCCTGGACGATCCATATCATCCCAGATGGTATGATCAAATTCTGCCTCAATTATTGGTGATCATCCTCGATGATCCATCTATTCGTCCTGGATGATCCTTATAGTCAAAGATCATACTAACTGACTCCTCAAGATTATCACCTATGTCTAATCATCTTGGATGATAGGACCACCTTTTTGACCAATCATATTGGATGTCATTATTGCTCTTGATTGTCTTGGATGATTCCACGATTGTCCTGGGTAATTTTCCTTACTCTTTATAAATAATTGATTTGAACCATTTTCTTCACTCTGAACCCTTCAAATCCTTCTCCATTCCAGTCAAGCTCTCAAAATGGCTGGTAGAAAGCATTCTAGGATGCTTACTGGAAGCTCCTTGAGGGAAACTGTAGACCCTCACTAAAGCAACAGATCAGGCTACTTATCTCTGGTAAATTATAGGGATTACATCCTCCAAGGTTGTCAATCCCTACACACTTACTTATCCAATATTAGATCTATTTGCTCATACTTCCCTTACTTTCATTCTGACTCTTGCATTCCCTTTCCACCTTGAACTTTTGTATGAATTCTTTGCCAGTCTTCTCCTTAACTCTACCTACGCTGCCCTTCAATCTTATGTAGACAAAAGACCTATAGGATACATCAATACATATGTTTTTTGAAATAAACTACAGCCTTCAGTATCCAACCCCATAAAACTACCAACCTACCTTCTATACCAATAGCTCCTTTCACATCCTTTACAGCACTCACCTCCATAAGGAGTACAAGGAGGCTGAGGGAGCAGAGGAAGAGGCTACTCCTGAACCTATTCCTATTAGCCAGTATTCATATCTAGATCAGTTGGTGGAGAGGTTTGACTAGTGGGAGGCCAGGTTTGACTCCTACGTAGTTGCACAGGAGCAGCAACATGCAGTAGATGGTGATCATTTCAATGCCTATATAGCCCAACAATTGAAGCAGCACGACCAGGTTATGACTTGGTTTGGGGAGCAATTTGCTTCCATTCATAGTCTATTTCAGCCACCACAACAATCTCCTTCACCTGATTAGGGTCCTTCTTACCTGTAGATTACTTGGTGTTTTTGTGTGATGTTTTATTCTTTTTTTTTTGTACTATATTCTATTTAGTGGTTATTTTTATATTTCCTTCTTTTTGTGATATCAAAAGGAGGAGTAATATTAGTTAGTATTATATCACTTGCTTATTTTAGTAATATTTGATTTTCTTTGCTTATATTATGCTTCTTTATTTTATGTTTCCTTTTTTTAAAATTAAAAAGAAAAAAATATCTATGATTTAAAATGTTTCAATAAAAATATTTGTTATCATAAAAAAAAAGTGGGAGATTGTTGTAGATCTGGACCCAAGTACTGTGATTTTGATAATAACAAATATTATTGTTCCTTGACTACTACCATTCATGCATATATGTTTTATGTACCCAGTTCACTAACCTTTCAGGTCCATAAGTTCACTTGAAACATCAATCTGCTCAAGATCTGGTAGACTAGAATTGAGTCAGTCTGTAATTTCTAATTCAATACATTTTTACCTTTTTTTGAGTCAAATGTACCTTGGTGGATCCTAAAGCAAAGTAACTTTGCACACACACTCAAGGAGAGAAATTTAGTGAGTTGAAGTTTTTTATTTTTGATCATATCATAAAGAACAATTTTATATTGTCTTGGATAAATAGTCAAAAACAAAAAACCAAATTAGGTCATATGGGTCATGTAAACTTGCTTAAGTAAATCATCTTGGATTATACTCCCATCGTCTTGGATGATATGCTCAAATTAGATATACTCAGCTGCTAAACTCATTTAGGCAAGATTTTATTTTTAGATTTTTTTTCTAATTATACAGGATAATCCCATATCATCCTAGATGATTCATTACAATCATGCCTAAGTTAATCAGGTAATTAAGAAAAGTAATTAAAGTTAGATTGATCGATCATATCAGCTTAATTGGCCAATCGCAGGATCATCTTAAACGATTTATATGAAAAACCTTAGTTCTCTCTTAAATCTCTTGGATGTCCCGAACTATCTATTAGATGATAATCACTAATTTTGAACTAATCATTCATGATAATCCAAGCATCATCCTAGATGGTCAGTTATATTTTTATATCATCCTGATTTATCTCCTCAGCATCCCAAAATATCCATTGGACGATAATGTATGATTTTAAACTAATTGTACATGATGTTGTCAAAATCATCCCGGACGATCAGAATAAATATTGTAATTCGATCATATAACAAACCCAGATCATCTTGGTTGGAAGGGATGAATTACACTAATCGTACAAGACGATCTATCGATCGTCCTAGATGATCTTTGATGTTAAGTTAAAAAATTAGGGCAATTTTTAAAGCCTTTTTTATAAGATCTCTCAATTGCTAATGAGAACATATTTTCTTATTGTCTTGACCTATGAGAGCTTAGAGAAGGAGAAGGAGAGCTTGAGAGATAGAGAGAGAGACAGAGAATCTTGTGAGGGGGAATTTGTGAGGTGTTCACAAAGATTGCTCTAAGCAAAGATTCAAGTCATCTTCTCTAATTTTCATCCTTGGCTCCTTGGTGGCATTAGGGAGGTCTTCATTAGCACTAGATCAAGGTTCTCTGCCTGCTTCAGGAGGAAGCAAAAAGAGGTTGGGTTCTCTGCTTATTTTAGGAGGAAGTAAAAGGAGTCTAGGTTCTCTGCCTAACCAGGATTGATTGGTGAAAAGGATTTTGTAAGGGCTTTTTTTCCTTGATATTGAAGCAAAAGGAGAGACACTATTATTTTAGTGCAATACTCAGAGGGTGCCTTCCGGAAGTGGATGTAGGTCAAGTTGGTCGAACTAATATAAAAATCTAGTGTGTCCTTTATATTTTATTCATGCACTTTATTATTCATACTTTAATTTTATGTGGTTGATTATATGATTTAAAATCTCTGATTGGTTTTGTTAATCACTTCCATATCAAGGGTTGATCTTGTTTATTTTAAAATATTCAAAAAGGTTTTAAAAATATTTTACTTTTTGTCTAAGAATTTTTAAAACCACCAATTCATCCCCCTCTTGCTTAGCCTAAGGCTAGTTCATAAGGGCTTAACAACCCTAACGAATTTTTATATTGCTTTATTTATTTAAGAGCCTGAATCATTTAAAAAGTTTTCTCTAGGAGATATATGAATTTGTATGTTGCTTTATCTTTTTAAGAAGCCGAAACAATGACTACAATGGAGGTTTTTAATTATAAAATTATAATTAAAAAAAAATACCTGTAAAAGTTAAGAGTGCTAATCTTCAATTTTTAAATTGCCTTTTTTATTTTTATCTATAAAATATTATAATAAAGGTTTACTAATTTTAAAATAAGAAAACCAAGATTTAGCACTCTCAATTGCAAGTTTTTTCTTTTATCATATATTCTATCTTTTTATATGGAGTTTGATGGTTTGAAAATTAATAAAAATTTCTTAAGTCAGTCCCAAGCCCGGATGAAAAAGGTTGAGTTTTTTTAAGAAAAGTTAAATAATTTGCCCCCACATGAGAAAAATCCTTGCCCCACCTCTGAAAATACTTGTTGCCTGTATATATATGTATAAAGTTTTGAGATAATAGTCTCATATTCATGTGAAAAGAATGTCATGAGTTTTTATTTTATTATTACTACATATTTTTAATGGATTTCTTGGGAATTCTATTTGAATTTTTGGAAAAAAATTTGGCCAAATATTCTAACGAAAATTTTTATTGGAATTTCCATCATTTTTAAATTTTTTGTTGTTTTTTCATTCATCAATTAAATTAGAAAATTTTTGTTAGTAATATGCTAAAAACAATTTTGACAAAAATTTATTCTACTGGGAACTATTTTCTAATCATGTTTTACTAGTGAAAATAATTTTATCAAAAATTCACCATAAATCATAATTTTCAAAGAAAATAGATTTTTGACGATTTTTTTTTCCATAAATTACACATTTTATAATATTTATTTTCATTAAAGCCTTTCTAGCAATGGTTTTACTAATACATCATAAAAATATAAATCTCTATTTTTTTTGTGATAAGGCCATTAAGTTTAATTGTATTATCATAATCTTGATTGAAAAAACTTATCAAAATATCTCACCACCTTTGTTCAATATCATCTTCTAGTAAAAGCAATTTTTTGTCTTCATCCTTAGTGCACTTCACTTCAACTAAATCTTTACTTCTCATATCTCTTTATTTGGCTAACTTATACATACATCGTTTGCCATCCTTAGTATCAAATCTATTTTATAAATTATTAAAAGCTAAATTATTTACATCACATATTACTTTTTACACTCTTCACGGATCTTTTTATATCTTTTTCATTTTTTTGAGTTTTTACATATAAATAAATTTTTATAACAATTTTCTTAAAATTTTTTAATCTTTACTTACATCTTTTGATTCCACCACAAACTATTTTTTATATTAAAAACTTTTCCTTTTGATACTCCAAACACATCCTGTGCAACATTTTTAATATTATTAGCCATTTTTTTCATAGTTTTCTCATGTACAGTTAAAATCTTAAGCTGTAGAATATCAAAAATATTGTTAAATCTTTTGTTCTTGTTCAATAAATGCCCCCAGCTAATAGTAGGTCAATATTTTACTTGTTTATTCATATTCCAGCCCTTCATCATAAAATTCAAAACTAATAAGTGATACTAAGTACATAAACTTTCACGTATATGCTCATTTGATATCTTATCTCTAAGAGTAAAGCCACTCATTCACTCGACTATCCTCATCTCAACAACACTTAACTTAATATTATATTTCTCTTTTAATGGCCAACATTCTATGCCATAAAGCATTGTAGGTCTAAACACCATCTTATAGAATTTTCCATTAAATTTAAGTGTTACTATTCTATCACACAACAAGCCTAACGCATTCCTCGACTTCAACCATTCAACTTGAAATCTACTAATAATAATATCCACATCTATTTCACCATCACTCTGAACAATAGACCCAAGATATCTAAAATGAGTATACTTATTAATGACTTGCTTGCATAAAGTCATATACCCTCTACTAGATCTATTACTACTAAAATTGTACTCCATGTATTTTGTTTTAGATCTACTCAAATGAAAACATTTAGACTTTAAGGTTGACCTCAATAATACAAGTTTACCTTCAACACCCTCTTTAGTCTTATCAACAAAAAGTATACATCAGGGAACATCCTCTTCCATGACTAAAGCAAAAAAGATATGGGCTTAAGGCTGATCCTTGATGTAATCCAACTGAAATTAGAAAATACTTGGTCAAACCACCATATATTTGAACTCAAGTAACAACTCCAACATATAAATCCCTAATGACTTGAATATAAGCATTATTCTCTCTATACTACTCACTATAGGAAAATGAGGGATTATCATTGGAGCTTTCGGCGGATTTATATGCGTCGATAACTATGACATTTTTACCGGTGTGGTATGTGATGGAACCATTATGGAAGAATTACAGGCAGATAATTCACCGGTATGTTTTCGACGCATATTACGCCGATTTTTACATTGTAATTTGTAAGCATGTCATGTAATGCAGCGTATTTTATGCTGAAAATTTTCGGCATATTTACCGGTGGATTAGACGCTAGTCATTTTAAACACAACAAAATATTATCATCGTAAAAAAATCTGAAAAACTTTCTGGCGGGTTATCAGCCAGAAAATACGCTGACAAAAGCCCTATTTCTAACCCGAACCCATCTGGCTTACTATTTTCTTCCGTCGTTTCGTCAAATGATCTCTGCTCACCTTTGTCACCCCATCGTAGCTCACTACTGCCAAGCCTTTTGGACTTCCACGAGGGTTTGCCGACGCTCACTGCCTCCGTCACGGCAAAAGGAGTTATTTTTCAGGAAAATCCACCGTAAGTTTTGTATTTTTTTTTTTTTCTTATGGATGTTCCTCTCGTATTTACTTTTATCCCTCAAAATATATTTGACAATATTCATTAAAATTAGCATATACGTGATAAGGTTGTTTGAGTTGAGTTGATTTAAAATGAGCATATACAAATTTCTTAGAATTTTGAGCTCAAGTTATTGGGTATGAAATTGTTTGAGTTGATTTTGAGTGAGTTGTTTTAATCAAAATTTCATTTAGAATGAGCATATACGTGAAAAGAGCATATACGTAATAAGGTTGGATCTATATTTAGGGTTTAGGTGGATGAGTGGCTTTACCCTTATAGATAGTTCTGAAATGAGCATATATGTGATAAGGTTGGAGCTATATTGCACCGATACACCAATTTATGAAGGCGTGCTATATCTAATACACCGATACATGGATATGCCTCCAATACGGCACTAATACATGTAAGATATGGCAAGTCGTATCCAAATAAAATACTATTTAATTTCAAAGGACATGCATATATGATACGCGTGTCCATTAAAAAACAAAAAAAATCTGAAAAGAAGACCCGTCATATTTACTTTCGCAGCTACAAGCAAGGTTCTCTCATTTTTGAGATGGATTGGAGTCTCTTGATGATATGAGAATATTAGAAATTGTTAATATTTCACTTGATGAGCTTGAATTAGAAGTTATGATAAAATGATGATAATTATAAAAAAAAAAACATAATTAAGCGTTTGTGGTTATAAGGAGAGTTGACGGGCAATGGAAGTCAAAAGGATCGTAGTCAAGTTATCATGATGCCAATTAATGTCATCTCCTTATTTATATTATCTAACATACATTGCTCGACTTACGTCTGTCAATAATCTTTATCTAACCATTGTCACAAAATCATTATAATCTATTAATTATCTCCTCTATATTATATGTAGGTTATGGATATTAGAAATAAAAGAAGTTGAATGTATAATTGATTGGCACAATGACGAAAGACATTAACAAATGAATTCATTAATGGGGTGAACATTTTCATTCAGGCAGCAAAATAACTACCCAACTTCATATTAGATGGAATGTTTAGATGTCTATGTTCTAAACATAAAAATCTAGTTCACCTAAAATCAGATGATGTAATTATTGATTTGTATTGCAGAGGGTTCATGCCTTGGTATTGGTATTGGACTTCTCATGTTGAGTACGAGCCACATTTTGATTCTCAATGCAGTCCATCTACAAGTATAGTTGAGGATGAAATATCTGACCAAATCTTGGGGAATTAATTCATGATGCAACAAGAATACAAAATGAACAATATACATAAGAGTTACTAAATAAGGAGGTACATAATTTTTGTGATTTTTTACATGCTGCCCAACAACCAATATGGAAGGGGTGCTCCACTCACTCAGAGTTATCTATTACTGTGAAGATGTTAAGCATCAAGGCATAATATAATATTGCTCGTAAATATTTTAATCAATTTATTGGGTTACTTAAGGAAACTAATCCGACAGATAATATAACTCCTACATATCTATATCGGACAAAGAATTTAGTTTCCACACTTGGTTTGACATACACAAAGATATATTATTATGTCAATGTATGCATGTTATATTTTAAAGATGATTTATTAGAGATTGCATGCCGTCATTACAATGTATAAAGATTTAAACCAAAATCTAAAAATAAAAGAAAGTAGAAGGAAGTACCTGTTAGTATGATGTTTTATTTACCAATAATTCCTAGACTATAACGGCTATATGCATCCATGAGATCTGCTGCACATATGAGATGGTATAATGATAACATTACGCAAGAATGTGTTATTACATATCTATCAGAAGCAGAAGCTTTTGAGACACTTTGATCCTACACATCCCACCTTCATGGAAAAACTAAGAAATTTAAGATTAGATTTATGCACAGATGGTTTTACTCTGTTCAATCAATTTGCTTTACCTTACTCATGTTGGCCCGTGATACTCACTCCTTACAATCTTCCTCCAGAGTTGTGTATCAATACTCATTATATTTTTTGACACTTATCATTCTAAAGCCACATAATCTAAAATTAAAGATTAATGTATTCTTATAATCGTTAATAGATGATTTAATTTTATTATGAGAAGAGGAAGTAAGTATATATGATATCTCCACCAAACAGAACTTCATAATGAGAGCAGCATTACTTTGAACAATTGGTGGCTTTCCGACGTATAGTATGCTCTCATGTTGGAACACTTCAGGCAAGTTAGCTTGTCCATATTATATGAAACATATAAAATCATTCACTTTAAGGTATGGAATGAAGAACACTTGGTTCGATTATCATCACATATTTTTACATCCAAGTCATCCTTTTAGGCAAAATAAAGATGTCTTTACTAAAAATAAAATGGTGATGTTTTAACCTCATCCAAGATTAAGCAGTGAAGAAATATTTGAAAGAGTAAGATTCATGCCAACAATAATGGATTATCTAATATTATATGAGTACATATTGCTAGGATATGGTGTCAATAATAATTGGACCAAAAAAAGTATTTTTTAATAATTTTCTTATTAGAGAACAAACCTGATTAGACATAATTTGGATGTCATGCATATAGAGAAAAAATTTTTTGATAACATTTTCAATACAGTTATGGACATCAAAGATAAATCTAAAGATAAAATAAAATCAAGAATGGACTTAAAGGAGATTTGTAGGAGGAAAGCATTATAATTAAAGGATGGTGGAGGTGAAAAACTTCTCAAATCAAAAGCTCCATTCACATTAACTTTAGAGCAAAGACGAGCAATTTGTGAATGGGTGAAGATCCTACGAGTACCTGATGGATATTCTTCCAATCTAAGTAGGTGTTTGACATAAGATCAGGTAGATTGTTTGGATTGAAAAGCCATGATTATCATATCTTCATGTAATATCTACTACTAACTGCTTTTAGTTATCTGCAAGATCAAATTTTGAAGTCCTTGATCGAACTAAGTGTCTTCTTCAAAGATTTATGCTCTTCTAAACTAAACATAGAGAACTTGATTCTTATGGAGCAACAAATTCCTTTTATTCTGTGTCAACTTGAGAAAATATTTTCTCCAGGATTTTTTGACTCTATGGAGCATCTACCAGTGCAATTACCATATGAGGTTATAGTCGGTGGACATGTTCAGTATCGATGGATGTATCCTTTTGAGATATATTTAAATAAACTTAGAAAGACCGCTAAGAATAAAGCATATCCCGAAGGCTCTATTTGTGCAGCATATTTAATGTATGAGACAACTTAGTTTTGCTCGTATTACTTTGAAATAATATCTCAATCATGTAGAAGTACTGCACCTCAAAATATTGGTAAATCCTCTAATATATTTGTATTCAATGGAAGTGGTGAACCAGTAGGCACTAGCATTGTGCACTATTTGATCGATAAAGAGATGACAGTTATCACATTATATATATTGCTTAACTGTGATGAAGTTGAGACAGATCTCAAGTAAGTATGAGTTAGTTTGTTCATATATTTATTATTCTTAACTTTATTCTAAACCCATAAGTTTGTAGGAGATTTATTAATAATTTAAGTACATCAGACCAAGGAGAAGTCCATAAGATAATGGAGAAAGAATTCACTACTTTGTTTAAAAATATGATATATTTTGAATAATTTGTCTTAATTAATTAGTTAGCACTGCAAGTAATAAATAAACTAATAATATAATCCTGTTCATTGAAAGGTTCACACTGAAGATAGTGATTCACAATATCAAGGGCTACTTGACCTAGCTTGGGGACCAAATAAATTACTTAAATGTTATCAAATATTTTTTATTAATGGTTATAAATTCCAAACAAAAAATTAGTGTGAATGTAGGAAGACAAAAAATTCTGGTCTATGTGTAAGAGGTAACACCCATACATGGGATGATTCTGAGTACTACGGGATATTATAAGAAATATTAGAAGTGGAATATCCCGGTCACAGGAATATTATGTATCTATTCAATTGTGAATGGTTTGATCCAATATAAAATAGAGGCATAAGAGTACATTCGATTTACGATATAACATAGGTAAAGCGGGGTAGGAGATATGTAAAGTTTGACCCATTCATTATTTCTAGTCGGGTAAGCCAAGTCTATTATACAACTATCCAAGCAGATTATGAGGCAAACAAGATTGGCTTGTAGTTAACATAAAGTAAATTTTGTTTTATTATTACTACACTGTATTTATTTAATTGTTATGTTATTTTATATTATATTTTTATTATAATTCATATTTCTAATATTTCTTATTTTTTCTATACAGATGGCTTCAGGTGAAGAGCCTAGTAGAGGATTAATCAAAAATATTTTTAATAGGTGCATCAAGAAGATTACTATAGCTGCACCATCTAGGTCTGTACATACTGAGGGGACCACTTCATCTCAGCCTGCCACACATTTTTATCCTGTCACTCATAGTCAGCTTACCACTAATAGTCAGCCTACTACACATTTACCCACTTCTAGATCTAGTAGCCCGTAGTTCAACTTAGCATACCCTCGATTTCCTTCACCAGATCCCACGCAGATTACTCCTTTCTACCCTTACTACCCACCCCCACCTTATGGCATCCCTTCTACTTATTCATATCCATCGTATGTCCATACTATCCCCACCACCCCCACAGAATGCTACAAGTGGACCTTCGATCCCAACTGCACCAAAGAAGGCGACAGATGGTTGAATGTTGATTATACCTAACAGTGACACATACGTATATTCTCTTTTACTTAAGCTAACGAACATATTTATTTTATATTATATATTTTTCTCACATAATATATTTTTGTAGAATTTACCCATCATAATAATTGACACATTAAATACGGGATATTATACGGAGTAGGTATAACACTCCTTATGTTTCTTGGAAGAAAGTCTCGAAAGAAGTTCGGGAAATGTGATTTAGAGAGTTTGAGGTATTTGTGTTTGATATTTTTTATGTTATGTCTAAATAAATGGTATATTCTTTTTTACTTAAGCTAACAAACATATATATTATATATTTTTGAATGCTGAAAGGTTTTTGTTGGCTGCCCCATTACAATGAAAAAATTAAAAAGCATTTTGAGAAGCGTTGGTCCACTTGGATGCATGACATATTAACAAATATTAAAAAGACTAGCGAGCAGCCATTGTGGATTAGAGAGACTATATGAACACTTCTTGGGGCAACGCAGAGTATAGCAGGAGGAGGGATAAAAATTGATAGAATAAAGCTTCTGATGTTAGGGGCATGGGTAGTTCCTTTCATATCGGGGGTTTAGTTCCATATACTTAGCACATGCGATGTTTGGTAAAGAATTTTAAAAGTTAAAAAAAATAAAAGAAATATTAAAAGAATTCTATTACAGAAAGAGATGCTGGGTAGAGAACCAACTCCTGTGGAATTTTATAGTCACACTCATAAGCGACATGAGGATCAACAATGGGTTGATGAGCGAGCAAGAAAAGCCCATGTAAGTATATATGTTTAATAATTTTTATTTTTAGTCTCAATTATATTTATATTTATATTTATATTTATATTTATATATATATATATATATTCTACTTTCACAAGAGGAGTATATACTACTTCGAGAGAGTCAGGTCGCAGCAGGTGAGGGTTCTTCTGGCGACTCTATAGAGTATTTTGAGTACCGCATTTGGTCGCAAGCCAAAGGAGGAATGCAACATGGCAGGGTTTATGGTCTAGGTTTGCAAGCCCATGCATATGAGGGAATGACCTCTACTGGATCCAGCTTCACAGCAAGTTCACATGAGTCCTTACATTGTCAACATATAACTGCCCTTCAAGCAGAGCTAGAACAAGTAAGAAAATTATAAGCTGATTGGCAATTTCAGTTGCAAGCATAGATACAGATGCAGATGTAGGAGCAACACAATCAGTTGTAGATGAAATGCCCAAAATAAGGGAGCAGATGAGTGAAAAATATGTAGCTTCAGCTAAGGATGAGTCTACGGATTCATAGTAGTTTAGTTATTTCAGTGTCATATGAACTTTTATAAGTTTCTGAATACTTGGTGTTAATGAACAATTTGTGATGTTTTTGAATATTTGTTGATGTTAATGAACAATTCGTAATGTTTACGTTTATGTTTTTGAGTATTTGCTAAAGTTGTTGAAATCGGTATTGTGTAAATCTATGATGTGGAGTAGTTTTTGCTAGAATTATTTATAATTGTATGTAGGTGTGGAAATTTGATTGCTGCCAGGAAAGGTAATTTTTTTTTGTTTTTGTTATAGGTTTCTAGTGGAAAAAATGTCAGTAGTCCGCTGGAACTAACGATACAACAAATTCTTTAATTTGTTCTGACATTTATGTTATGCCGGTATTTATGGCGTACGTTGTGGCGTTTATTCTGTCAGCATTTCCGGTGGAACTTTATGCCGATAATTCTGGCGTATTTAACGCCATAATAAGCTAATGGAAATCAACGTAACAGGCACCCTCTTTTCTGCTTGTAAAGCACCATAAAGTATGATGGAATGTGTTCTGTCGTATTATTTATGCCGAAAAAATTTTTTTAACGTGTGCCAAACCGGCGCATGAAATTCCGCCAGAAATCCGACGAAAACATTATCTTTCCGTCGTAATTTCCATGTTACCAACGGATTATGTCCGCCGGTAATGACAGGTTTTCATGTAGTGACTCCATCAATCCTCTCAATAAATGTATGGCTTTCATAGTAGACCTACCTGACATGAATTCAATTTGATTTTGAGAAACATTATTATCATGTTCGTATAATCTTGTGCATCTCCTTTATTCTTAATAATAGGAATCCATACTCTCATTCTTTACACATCTGGCATCTTTTTAGTCTTCCAAATAACATTAGAAAGTATAGTAAGCCAAGAAACTCTTTCATTGCCTAAGCATTTTCACACCTCTATTGGAATATCATTAGGTCCAATAGTTTTCCCAAATTTACTTTTCCTTAAAGCCTTTCTAACTTCAGTTTAAGTAATACGTTGATAAAAATAAAAATCTCTATTTTCATTTAGAGTGCAAAGGTCACTAAATTCAATCATATTTTCAAAATCTTCATTAAAAAGCTTTGCAAAATATATCATCCACTTTGTTGAATATTCTCTTCTAAAAAAAGTAATTCATCCTTAATTATTGCAATTCACTTGAACTAAATCTTTACTACTCATATCTCTTTTCTTTACTAGCTTATACATATATCTTTCGTCCTCTTTAGTATCTAATATATTATAAAAATCGTTAAAAACTAAAGTATTTGCATCGCAGATTGCTTTCTTAGATTCCTTACTGGCAATTTTATATATTTCTCAATTTTAAGAGTTTTTGCATCAAAACCAATTTTTATAACTGAGATTTTTATTTTTGATCTTTTCTTGCACATTTTGAATGCTTTTTAAAGTTTTCTATCTCCCTATATACATGTCCATTTAAATTTTTTCTAATAAAAACTTCTTTTTCAAAAGGTATCTTTTGTATTAATTCTTCTAAATTATTTAAAAATTTAAATTTTAATTTTGAATGTATATACAAACCTACTTTAGAAGCATAAACACTATTAAAAATCTTAGCATCAAACAATCTTTAAAAGTATAATTATACCATCAATTAAGGTGTAGTGTGATAAATATGATGAGTTCACATATGAGGAATTTATCATGTTACATGTGAGTACTATATTTAGACTCACTTAATGATTAAAAATATATGTAATGTAGGTTGGTGGGATGATCTTGATGAAGAATTTTCACTCTTTACTTTTTTTTTTTTTTTTTTTTTTTTTTTTTTTTTTTTTTTTTTAAAAAAAAAGGAGTAGCATTAGGAGACAAAACCTTAGCTTCCGACACAACCCCAGTCTCCACCGCCCCTTTTTCTTCCCTAGAACAGTCAAGGTTGACAACAGGCACCTCCGACAGAGGCACACCGCATTGAACAGGAACCAGTTTATTCACCTTAAGGTTAGGATGTAAAATAGAACAAGAATCCTTTGAATGACCTAATGAGTTGCAATGCATGCAGAAACTAGGAATATCCTCAAACAGAACATTTTGAACATACCCCGAATCAACGGAACCAACCCAAACCTTATCAACATGTTTTTTGGAGACATCCATTTCAACTAAAATACGAGCCTCAGAGGGCCTAGAGCCAGAAGCCGTGGCCAAATCGGATTTCAGAGGCCGACCAAAGAGCGAACCTAAGCCAAAGAGAATCCTAGGTGAAAATAAATGAGGTCTCAGAAGGGGAAAAGAGACCCAGATTGGCACAATAGGGGAATCAACTTCAACATCCAAAATGGGAGACCATTTAACCACTTTCATGAAACAATTTTTAACAAAGTAAGATCTATGTGAAAAAATTCTACAATAATCAAAATCGTTCACAATTTTCACTCTTTACTTGTTAATGAACTTAGGTGAATAGAGGAGAGCTTTGTAGTGGTATAAAAAGAAAACTAGAATAAGGTTTTGATGGGCCTTGAAGATTAGTTTATGATTTTATTTGTGGAGGTAGGCCTTAATTTTCACTATAAGAAAAATGTCAATTATCGACAAAATTTTTTGTTGGAATTTTTACTCAGACATTCCGACCAATTTTCAATTGAATTTAAATTTTCTAAAAAAAAAATTTATAATAAATATTTATAAATTAAATTAATAGTTCTAATATTTTTATTAAGTTAAATTAATTAGTTTAAATTGACTAATTAACTAATTTAATAAGTAAATTTAGAAATAATTTCCAACCACCTTTCATTTTTCTAGCTACAATTTTCGCAAGAAATCCGATTAAAATGTTTTCGGTGTATTATTTCTAGCAAAAATTTGCTGGAAATATTTCTGACATTTTTTTTTTTCACCAATGTTTGTTTTTCAGCAAGTGGTTTACTGGCAAAAAATCTTCAGTTAGAAATTTGCTGGAAATACCATAGGTAGAAAGATTTTAGTCATTTTTCAGCGAAAAAGAACCGCCACAAAATGCCATTTTTGCTGTAATGTTTGTTGATTAAGAGGAATGACCAATGGTGGAAGTGTATTAGGGTTGATGATGTTGGGTAGAAAGGATGGTAGTTAATAGTGTAAGAAATTCCTTAATGAGAGGTTAAATAAGCTATATGTAAAAAGGATTATATTTTAGGGCTTTAGTGTAGACAATGGAGAGTGGAAAGAGTGGATTGATGTGAATTATTTTGCAGTGTTTCTTGAGTTAAGAATGGTTGCAAGAGCAGCTAAGGTTGAGGGGGAGAGTTTAGAATGGAAATATGTAGTTTTACAAAAGAGAAGAACCTTGGATTTTTCATAGCAATAAGGCTTGGATTAGCCACCAAACGTCTCTAAGGTGGATTTGCTAAGAAGAAAAACTTGAACATTCATTAAATAATCCTTTAAAAAGGGTATAAGAGCTGGTTATAAAGGAAAATAATGCAAAGATATATCAAATTTTTTAGATAATTTCTTCCTTGCCTTCTTAGGAAGGAGAGTGATCTTGACTTGCAATCAATCTTCTAATCTAATTTGGAGGGGATAACCAAGGAAATTTAGAGCGATTTTTTCAAGTTATTTTCCCACTCTTTTGCCAAGGTAAAATCTCTGCAGGATGGCTTAAGCTTTAGAAAAAAGATTGAGTGGTGCTTATATTTGTGCATGTGTTGACCTTAACCATATAGTTTGATAAAAGATTAGGCCACTATTAACCAACTCAAACTTCATTAATCTATCATCAACACCTTATTAATTTGCATGAAAATATTTAGCAAATTCGGAAAAAATATTAAGTTTTGCATATAATTTTTTATTTATTTTTCTCTAGCTTACAACATTAACATAATCAGAACAATTCTTCGCACACTTATCTTTTCTATTATTTATTTTTTTTTTTCTAATGCATGTGCTATAAAAAGGAAATATAATGCACAAGATGGTTGGCCAGTGCCATGCTAATATCATATATCTCCTTTGAGTTTAGCTAATTTCGTATTTAACTCCTGAGATTTGTTCAAAATATCAAACATCTTTCTAAACTTAACTTCTGTCTCAAATATCCGTTAAATTAGAGGTGAAGTTAGTCATTTGATAGCTAAAAATAAATAAATACAAAGACCTAATTCTCCAACACTATCTCTTTACAGTTTAATTTTTTTTAATTTATTTGTTATTATTTTTTTATTATTTTTATAAGACAAGTTCAAGATTTTCACAAATTATTATTACTATGAAAACTCTTAGTTTAGAAGATTGTTAATATTATGGTCTTTCTGAGATGGCTATAATATTTTACAAAATCAATTTAATGCTGTTATGAAGAAAATAATTTTTGTAAAAGTTGTTATGAAAATTGTAAATATTTTTAATTAAAACAAACACTTTTTGTAAAATTGCCACGTACACGTTAGCAACTATGCATAGGTAGATTTAGAGAAAGATTGCAATATTTAAATTTAAATTAATTAGCTTAAAATATGCTTATTATAATTTTTAATATATTTTTTATTAATAAGATATAACTTTTTTATATATTTACTGCTCATTATAAAATATTTTTAAATTATTTTTTTTAAATTATATATGAAAATGTACTTTAAAAAATAGTTAAATTAAATAAGCATGATAACATTAAAAAAATAAAAAATAAAAAATGATAACATATAGTTCAAATAAATTTGTGTTGAAATTTATTTAGATGAGCATGACAAGAAATATTTTCATTATTATAAAATTTATCTTTTTATAACAATTATAATAAAAAAAAATTAAAACCCTAATGTCAATTTCAAGCTCAAATGAAAAAATTTGATGGTACCATTAAATTAGAATTTTGTGCTCTCACAGATAAATAATTCTGGCTCCGCCATTGAACTATGATTGTAAAAAAATAATTCTTATCATATTTTCTTTAAAAAAATAATGATAAAGAAGCAAAAACTTAGCATTCAAATAAAACTATTGATGTTGCCTAAAGATTAACTTATCCTTTAGAAATATATTATAAAATAACACCATCTAATTAAAATGATAAATTTTTAGATTATGTTTATTTTAATGAGTGAGCCATTTTTTTTGTTCCTGTGAAGGTGTGAAAGCCCATAACCAATCACTAAAATGTCTCCAAAATTTTCATTTTCTTGTTATGTCTCTTTCATGAAATATTTCTTCTCGCGGATGTTGTCAAGAATTCAACGGTCTTTAAGGAATAATGAAAAAAAAAAACTCTGGTTAAGATTATTATAAATTTTAAATATACAAATTTATTTGTAAATAAACCAAATGTAAAATTTATTGATCAGTTACATATTTTATTCATCTTAACACAAAAATAATTTAATTATATTTAATAAAAATAGTATGGCCCTACTTTTCTGAAAAAAATTACTTTAAATCTTGTATATTTCAATAAATACATTTCAAAAAATTATTTTAAATAAAATATCTCAATACTATTAAAACTAAAACGAGCAGGCAGCAATTACAAAAAAAAAATGTCTTAAAAAGAAATTATATCAAAACTTTTTGATTATATATATATATATATATATATAAAGATTTAATTCAAATTAAAATTAATATAATATTACAAAATAATCAATAAAGATATATTCTAATCAATAAAGATTTAATTCAAAATATTATATATTTATTACATTTATTTTAATATACATATAAAAATTCTACGGATATACTAATCAAAATTTTAATCATAATATTTTGATAGCAATTTTTATCTTATATCTTACTAAAAAAATTTAATTCAAAAAATATTTTTATTTATATTTACATAAATAAAGGTATTTTAAAATGAATATTAATCCAAGAAGAGTGAAATTATTCTATGTGTATCCTGACGGTCAGGAGGCCCATGTCATATATTTGTTATGTTCCTGGTGATTTGATCCAATGTCCGCTCCGGTATATGAACAAGTCAAAATTCTCCATTTTCTTAAAGTAAAATAACATAGCTAAAATTTTCTATTTTCTCCTCTTGAAAATGAGAGGAGCCATCCGAAAGCTTTCCTTTGCGTAGCTTTCAGAGTAGGAAAATAGCGCAACTTTTTTGGTCGTCGAAATCAAATCACTTCAAGGGTCTTCCATCATTTCTCCTTATTTATTTTCTCACTCTCATGTACTTTGAGACTTGGTTCCATAAGTTTCCCTTTATTATTTTACATTCATATGCAATTTTTCCTTAAGAATTATATAAAATTTTCCATAAACACAATATCATAAAAATTCATTATGAAATGACACATTGTTATTTTTAAGAAGATTGAAGTTATATACTATCAGATTTACAAAATTTAAATGATAAAGTCAATAATCTCATAATATTTATAGTGAATTAATAAAAATCCCATCAAAGCATCAAGGTTTTCTTTGGCATGACTTCTTTACTATTTAATTCACTTTTCATACTACAATCACATTTTAATCTAAAAAATTATTTTTTACAATAATTTTTAAAAAATTATTGTCTCATAACAACAATCCAACCGGATCTTAACTCGATAAGTATAAACTCTACTACAATTTTCAATCCACATGATCACGCCAGAATGAAAAAAATTGTGTTAGACACATATTATGAATTATATCAAGATGAATTTAAAATTTATTAAATTTATTTTAAATTTAAAAATATTTACGGAGAATTTATATTTTAATAATCTACAAAATAATACAGAGGCTTGTAAGGAATCTAAGAAAGTTATTTGCGATGCAAAAAAATTTGCTTTTAATGATTTATATAATAGATTAGATACTAAGGAGGGAGAAAGATATATGTATAAGTTAGCCAACACTACTAAAAACTCAGGCTTTCGCAGCACTTTTTAGGGCCTATTGCAGCGGTTTAAACACCTGCTAATTTATTTGCAGCGGTTTAAAAACCGCTGCAAAACCGTCATATCTGCGTTCGCTGGAAAGGCTATAGCAGCGGTTTTATAAGTGCTGCTGTATGAAGGCTTTAGCAGCGCTTTTAACAGGTGTTAAAACCGCTGCTAAATTGTAGAATAAATTAAAAAAATATATATATAATGAAAAAAAAAATCAAATTTTGTGATCAAATTATAAATTATAACACAAGATTTCACTCAAATATATATGAAGCATAACTCATCATGCAATTTTTTATTGAAAGAGGAACTTAATGCTTAGCTTTACACAAATCAAAAGTGGAAGTTGTATTTGAGGAATTATAGAAAAGAACAGTGTAATACATCAACACTACTGTATAAGCTTCTAAGCAATGAAAGCATCTGATGGTTTCTCCTCTCCAGTTATTCGCAGCTTTTCTCTGTGAATACATTCTATGTTTTATCTGTTTCTTGTTATTTTATAATATTTATACAAATCATATATATGTTGTGAATGATTGTTCAAACGTGTTATGCCTAGATTATATAAGAAAATCTATATAATGTTAGGTCTAAGCTAGAAAACAGAGAGAATCATTACTGGAAATTGAGAATACCTGAGAGAGAATGATTGGACCACCCTAAGATTCGAAGAGCCCTTCATCTTTTAGCTTTCATCATTGAGACTATCTTCTCAGTGAATTTTTGCATAATAAAATAGAATCAAAAGTTTATAATTAACAGGAAGATGATAAATTAATCCCAAAAATAAAGACAGATCGATATGAAGCAAATCGTAAACTTGAAAGGCCCATTGTCAGTTCTGAAATTGATGCCAGGAACATATTTTAACCAAACTGGAAAACCACTGCAAAGATAACAACCAGGAGTTCAGAAAAGAATCAAGCAAAGAAAACATTCATCTATATTAATCAGAAAAAGAGAAAAAAAACTTTACCCAAAATTCCATTCAGCACAAACATAGGGACCAATGGCGGAGATGAACATAAAGGTCAGCCTACTTCACCTACTTTATAAACCGAACAAGGGCATACTTTTCTCCAAAGTAGTACTACAATCAATTTACAGAAACCAAAACTCATAAAAAAATATATCAAAACCAAGCAAGAAACAAGCAGGTATAAGTCATGTGCAAGTGAACCATCGGTGTTGCTAATGGAGCCATTGAGAAGTATCGCCTCCTAAAAAATGCTGAGTTTTGAGGAAAATAATGAACTCGTTTCTTTTCCAAATAAGGAAGAGCAGTGGTTTCTGAAAGTTAAAAGTCCTTACATCCCTTGTAAACTTTCCTCCCTCTATCCGCCAGCAACGGGACGTCAGGATCGGGATGGGATCGGAACGGCAGGATTCGTCGCGGAGGATCTTCGGGACGGCAGGATTCATCGGGACAGCAGGATCAGGACGGGATGGGTGGCTTCGCCGTCGGGGCTGGCTGATTCGGCATGGATGTTCGTCGAATGGAGGTCTGGGTGATTCAGCGCGGAGGATCGTCGGATAGAGATTTGACGTGAAGAATAAAGTCGGCTAGGGCACGAAAGTAGGAGATGGAATGGAGCTTTGTGAGGCCTGTTTAGCCTGCGGTTTGAAAACCACTGTTATAAAATATTTTGATAACTTAAATTTTATTATAGTGAATTTAGCAGCGGTTAAAACTGCTGTCTATATCTATCTTTAGCAGCGGTTTTAAAACCGCTGTTATAAAATGCTGCAAAAATATGAACTTTTTGGTAGTGCAAATGAAGAGATAAGAGTAGTAAGGATTTAGTTCAAATGAAGTGTATTAAGGATGAAGATAAAAAACTGTTTTTCTTATAAAATGATATTCAACAAAGATGGATAAGGTTTTTTGCTAAACTTTTTATTGAAAAATGTGATAATATGATTGACTTTAGTGACCTTATCACCCTAAATGAAAATAAAGATTTTTATTTTTATCGGCGTATAAGTAAAATCGAAGTTAGAGAGGCTTTAAAGAAAATGAAGTGCGGAAAAGCTGTTGGACCTGATAATATTCCAATTGAGATAAGGAAATGCTTAGGAGATGAAGGAATTTCTTGGCTTACTAAATTTTTTAATACTATTTTGAAGACTAAAAAGATGTAAGATCAATGGAGAATGAGTGTGTTAATTCCTATTTTTAAGAATAAAGGTGATGCACAGAAGTGTGCGAATTATAGAGGAATTAAGTTAATATGTCATACTTTAAAACTATGGTAGCGAGTTATGGAGCATAGGTTAAGGCGTGATACTAATGTTTCTCAAAATCAATTTGGATTCATGCCGGGTAGGTCTACTAAGGAAGCCATACATTTATTGAGAGGTTTGATGGAGAAATATAGAGAGAATAAGGAGGATCTACATATGATATTTATTGATTTAGAGAAAGCATATGACAAAGTTCCAAGAGAAGTGCTATGGAAAGTTCTTGAAAAGAAAGGAGTTAATAATGCTTATATTCAAATCATTAAAGATATGTATGCATGAGCTATTACTTGTGTTCAAACACAAGGTGGTTTGACCAAGTATTTTTCTATTTCGGGGATTGACCAAGTATTTCCCTATTTCGGTTGGGTTACATCAAGGATCAGCCTTAAGCCCATATCTTTTTGCTTTAGTCATGGATATTCTCACTAGACATTTGCAAGAGAATGTACCTTAGTGTATGCTTTTTGCTGATGATATTCTTCTTGTTAATAAGACTAGAAAGGGAGTCGAAGGTAAACTTGAATTATGGAGGTCAACCTTAGAGTCTAAAGGTTTTCGCTTGAGTAGATCTAAAACGGAATATATGGAGTGTAATTTTAGTAGTAATAGACCTAGTGAGGGGATTGTGACTTTGGGCGATCAAGTCATTAATAAGAGTACATGTTTTAGATATCTTGGATCTATTGTTCAGAGTGATGGTGAAATTGATGGGGATATTATCAGCATAATTTAAGTTGGATGGTTGAAGTGGAGGAATGCATCGGGCTTATTGTGCGATAGAAAAGTCCCCCTCAAACTTAAGGGAAAATTCTATAAGATGGTGGTGAGACCTGCAATGCTTTATGGTGTCGAATGTTGGCCATTAAAAGAGAAGCATAATACTAAGTTAAGTGTTGCAGAGATGAGGATGCTTAGGTGGATGAGTGGCTTGGCCCTTAGAGATAGGATACGAAATGAGCATATACGTGAAAAGGTTGGAGTATCTCCAGTGGAAGATAAGATTAGAGAGAGTCGCCTTAGATGGTTTGGTCACATTAAACGAAGACCTTCCAATGACCCGGTTAGGAAAATTGATGTATTAGATTTGGCTTATGTTAAAAAAGGTAGTTGTAGACCTAAAAAGACTTGGTTAGAAAATATTAGAAATGATATTCGGACACGATGGCGAAAAATGATTCATGTAGCCGACCCCACGTAGTGGGACAAAGGCTTGATGTTGTTGTTGTTGAATCTACAAAATAATACAATAATTTTTAAACTTTAATATAATAGAGCATAGGCCCAACTATCTTCTATTTTAAGTATGAGGAAATTTATCATATAAATAAATTAATATTAAAAAAAGTAAAAACATATAATTCTGAACAAAATTTTATATTTTATTATAATTTAAAATGAGTAATTCTTATAAACTTAACAACCAAAATAGAATTTGTGGTAAATTTATCAAAATAATCTTTTTAATTTTGCAAAATTATAATTTTGAGGGTCAACAAAACGTAATTCCGTCTCTATAAATGAATATTGTGGCTCAATTTTTTTCAGTTACCTAAAGTTCTAATTTTGTGGTTCGTTAAAATTTTTTGGGAATGAGGTATCAACGAGCTGCCACCCCCTTAAGAGGCTCATCATTTATACAATCTAACTGGTGGTACATTTAAGTTGGTTAAATAAGGAACAAAAAATTTAGACTAAATGAATCTAATTAAATTTAATCAAATTATCTTAAAATCATAAGATTTATTTTGATGACTTTAATCTATAAAAATTTAATTAGAAATTATATTACATTTATATTAAAAATATTAAATATAAGTTTAATAAATATTATTAAATTTATTTTCATATAAATCTAAAGACATCACAATCTGTCATTTTTTTTAGTAACATATATTCAACGAAATAATTATATTTGAAGTGAGAGAAAGAAAGAAGATTTACCCTCTAAAATAAACGCTATTTTAAAAAAATTACATTAGCCTCTTATTTAATTTTTTTACAGCCTATTTAGCACTGCCTCATAAGTAGTGTATTACTATGTTCATTACTTTTATACTTTATATAACGTAATTATTTCAAACTCCGCCTCCTTTTCTACCTTGCTCTTAGCTCCGCCGCAACGCGCACTCCCTATCCAAGGGCTCTAACGAAACCACGTGTCCACCGCTAGAGACATCCACGTCATCCAACCACGAACGCGATCTCCTCCCGGACTTGAATCTCTTCATCCCTTGCAGTTCCGGCACCGCCGAATCCACCGTCTTCCTCTCCTCCTCGCCGGAGAAGTTCGTAGTGCAACTAACGTCGTTTTCGAACTCGCCGGAAACTGCCGGATATACACCGGCGAATCCAAAAAGCATCGCCAAGTTCGCCCAGCACCCCACCCCTTTTACCAGCTCCGCCTCACCAACACCAACTGAACTACGACGGCCGAGCTCCTTTTCTCCCTCCGATAGAACACTACCGAAGCAGGAAACCTTCGGAGATCCGGGATCCAGAACTGCTGGCTTCCTCTCTATCGAATAGTTCAAAGGGAAGATCCGAGGGGTCGGTAGCGGGCGAGATACGTTGCCGTGGAAAGTGGAGTTAGGGAGGCCGAGGATCGGACCATTCGGCGGCTTGATGGATCCGCCGGCGTTTAGCCTCTGTAAGCAAGATTTGGGCTTGGAGGTACTCCGGCATGATTTAGGGTTAGCGTTTCCGATAGTGGATGGTCCTCGATCGAGGACTTTGTTTAGTTTGATCCAACGGAGAACGTCGCCCATTGGTACCTGGACGGATTCCGGAGGGAGGTCGGGATCTTCAAGTATCGGATCATCGGAGGAGACGAAGAGTTTTGATTCGCAGGCTCCTCTGCCGCAGAAGAGGTTTTCTAGGTCGACCGGTGCCATTGAGAAAGGCAGTGTGGAGGGTGGTGAAGAGAAGGTGTGAGAGCCAACGACTTTATAGAATGGAATAAAAAAAATTTTCCTCGCTTTGTTTTGAAAAATTAATGTGTTTTAAGTGAATTTACAAACATACCGTTAAATAGCGTTATATTTACATATGCTATATCTAATTTTTTGTATTTATTTATCTAAATTTTTTACTTCATCGTGGATGACATGTCAACTTTGAATAGCTTTATATTAGAGATATTTTTAGTATTATTTAAAAATTTAAATATTATATAAATAAATATAAAATTTTTATAATATTCATATAAATCCTCCGTATTTTTATCTATAAAAATAAATATAAAATAGTAAAAGTATGTAAAATTTTTTAAACACGTTATGATTAAAATTTAAATAAAATAACATGAACTTACAAAGAAAATGAATTAAAATATATTAATCAAGTTTTTGTCATAATACGCCTCATAGTTATTGTTGCGAGCTAGAATATACACAGTGATAGAGTTATGATCTTACATCTTAGCGTTGCACGGATATCCAGCTCACACATAGAGAGAACACAAGATTTTTATGTGGAAAATTCTGGAAAAGAGAAAAACCATGAGGCATAGCCCAGTTGAAAATGATTAAACTAGAATTTGAGTAGGTTATAGTGGGCTGACTCGCCCCCGAGGTTGAAGTCAGTGGTGAATAAAAGTCTGACATCACTTTGATGGTCTGGCGGAACTTCAAGGGTCACCCCGTGATTTGACAGAATTCTGGTATCGCTTGGAAGTTCGGGTGTCATTTAGTAGAACCCTAGTGTCCGTAGGTGGCTCGAAAGAACTCTAGGCACTAGGTGGTGGTCCGGTGATGCTCAGGGCCTCAAGTGATGGTCTGACAGAAGTTCGGACCTCAGGTGGTGGTTCAGTGTAACTCAGGACCTCACGTGATGGTCCGGTGGAATTTAGGGCTTCAGGTGGTGGTCTGGTTGAGCTTAAGGCCTCAAGTGGTGATCCAGCAGAACTCAAGGCCTCAAGTGGTTATCCGGCGGTGCTCAGGGCCTCAATTGATAGAATGGCGGAACTCAGGGCCTCAATTGGTGGTATGGCGGAACTCTGGGCCTTAGGTGATGGTCAAGCCAGACTCAGGGCCTCAAGTGGTGGTCATGCGGAACTCAGGGCCTCAGGTGGTGGTCCGACAGAAGTTCGAGCCTGAGGTGGTGGTCCAGTGGAACGCATGGCCTCAGGTGGCGATCCGGCGAGACTCAAGGCCTAAGGCGGTGGTCCGAATGAACTCAGGGCCTCAAGTGATGGTCCGATGAGACTCATGGCCTCAAGTGGTGGTTCGGTGGATCTCAGGACCTCAAGTGGTAGTCCGGCGGAACTTCGGGCGATGATCGAGGAGGCAAGGAGACAAGAGCGATCTTCGATCTCTCTCTTGAATCCTTTGGTTTAGGGGTTCTCTTTCAAGAGGAAAGGGGATTCTATTTATAGATTTCTTGGAGTGGCATGGCCTATAAATAGGTGGAAGATCAAGGGCAAATGGCAAGTGGTTTGGATGGACGACCAATGTTGAATCCCTTGATCATGGATCATTTGTTAAACATTTGAAGGTCTTAATGATGTTGAAATTTGGCAATCTTGGGCTTGTTGGATTTGTTCTGTCGAGCCGCTTGATTCGATTATAAGCATGTCATGTTTGAAAACTGTTTAGTCATCCAAATTGTGGTTTAAACCTTCCAACTGTGCTTTGGGTCCTCGATTCGAACCCATTCGAGCTAGGATTGAGTCAAATTTTATGTCGTTAGGTTCGTATTTCTGAGACGTTCAGTTTGAGTATAAGTGTACTGAAATCAGAGTTCGAATGGTCCTAATTTTAATTATAAATGTTTTCAACTTGATTTTGCCTCGAAATTCATGCCCGATCAAGATAATTTTTTTGAATACGTATTAGTATCCCACCTATTTATGGATGTCGATGTTTCAGAAGTCCAAAAATATGTATTATAGCTCCTAGGAAAATTTTTACGCAGTTCAAAAATTTGGAAATAGTCTAATTTTTGGCATAGAGGTTCCGAACGACTTTAAAGGTATCAAAATTGAGTCGAGAATGTCGAAAAATGATCTAAAGGACCCCAAAAATATTAAATTTGACCCTTCTAAGGTCAAAAATGGGTCTGAAAATATGCACGGACGTACTAGCTACCATAGATCGTTGTTGGTCGCCGCCGCTGATATATATATATATCTTTTTTTTTCTTCATAACTATCCTAAAATATCCTCCCTATTATAAATATACCCCTAAGGGGTATAAAACTTTGCCCCTCCTCCTTTCTCCTCTCTTCTTCATTTGAGACTTTCCCTTGGCCCTATACAGGTGGTATCCCCCATTCAGGCCCAGGGCCCCTCTCTGCAAAAAGGAGGTTCCTCCTTTTATTCCCTCTCTCCTCTTCATGATGAGGCATTCACCAATCCTATTCAGGTGGTATCCCCTGTGTAGGTCTAGGGCCCCTCACTAAGTAGGAACTTCCTCCTCCTTTTTCTTCTCTCCCTCATACTGAGACATTTCCTTAGTCCTATTTAGGTGGTATCCCTTATCTAGGTATAGGGACCCTAACTAAGTAGGAGTCTTCTCTTCCTTTTTTTGAGAGATCCCATGGAAGTCCAACATTAATAGATGGGAGTCTGGTAATGGATGAAATAAGTCTAGTGATGGGTGAAACTTTGGTATAGTATAGAAGTCTGGCGAGAGTTAGGGGATAGGAAAAATTTTGGTTTTTTGTAGAGGTCTGATAAGAAGTCCAGCGACAGGAAGAAGTCTGATGACTGGTAAAATTTTGACATTGGATATAAGTCTAATGAGAAGTCTGGCTACAGGAAGAAGTCCAATGACGGGTAAAAAATTGGCATCAGATAGAAGTCCAACGAGAAGTTCGGCAATGGGAAGAAGTCTGACTACAGGTGAAAATTTGACGAGAGTTTGACGATGGGAAAAAATTTAGCTTCAGGTAGAAGTCCGATGAGAAGTCCAGTGATGGGTAGAAGTCTGACAATGGGTAGAAATTTGGCATATGATAGAAGTCCGACGAGAAGTCCAACGATAGGTAGAAGTCTGACTACGAGTAGAATATCAACATCAGGTAGAAATTTAAAAAAAGTCCCGCAATGTGCAGAAGTCTAATGATGGGTAGAAATTCAGCGTCTAGTAGAATCCCAATAAAAGTCTGCTGATAGGTAGAAGTACATTGTTAGGTAGATGTCTTATAAAAGTCCATTGACAAGTAGTGGAGCGTAAGTTATTAGAATCCTCTAAAGATATATGAAATATCCGAGATTGTATGTCAGAGCATTATTCACTTATGTGAAAGAGGTCGAGAGAATATATAATTGATGTGTGACCTATATAAGATTGTATGTCAGAGCGCTGCTCAATGATATTAACTTGTGTGGAAGAGGTCGAGAGAATTCACCAAGGATATATGATATATCCAATGTTGTATGTTAGAGCGTTGCTTGATAATGTTAACATGTGAGGAAGAGGTTGAGAGAATCTACAAAGGTCATATGACCTATCCGAGATTTTATGTCAGAGTATTGCTCGATAATGTTAACCTATAGGGAAGAGGTTCAGAGAATCCATCAAGGATGTGTGACCTATTCAGGTTGTATGTCAGAAAGCTGCTCAATGATGTTAACCTGTGTAGAAGAGATTGAGAAAATCTACCAATGATTTGTTACCTATATGATGTTATATGTTAGCGCACTGCTAGATGACGTTAACCTGTGTGGAAGAAGTCGAGAGAATCCACCAAGGATGTATGACCTATCTGAGGTTTTATGTTAGAGTATTACTCGATAATGTTAACCTATAGGGAAGTGGTCAAGAGAATCCACCAAGGATATATATGTGCTATCCAAGGTTGTATGTCAGAGCATTGCACGGTGATGTTAACTTCTAGGGAAGATGTCGAGAGAATCCACCAATGATATATAACTTATGCGAGATTATATGTCAGAGCATTATTTAATGATGTTAACATGTGGGGAAGAGGTCGAGAGAATTCATGAAGGATGTGTGTCCTATCAGAGGTTGTATGTAAGAGCATTGTGTGATGCCCCAGATATCAATAGTGAAAGGATTCGTCGACAGTCTTGATCAATCTCCATTCCTGCTTCCTTGCTCGGACCTGAAAATTTTCAACCACATATAATGAGCTTAAATAGCCCAGCAGGTCACCAAAGCCTAAAACTGAAATCAAAGCACGGCGATGCTATCAATATGCATGTCAGTCAATCAAATCCATATCAGTCAATGGTCAATGAGTCTATGCAATACAGAAATCCATAGTCAATGAAATCAATAATCGATGCAGCGATAGAAGAATCGATAAATCAAACTCAATAAATCAATACGTCAATAATCAATACAGAGGTAAAAACATCGATAAATCAATACGCCCCAGCAATCAAATCAGTAAGTGCTTCCAGTCGATATCTATCCATCGTAGCAGTATCTATCAATCAATACTATCGGTTCAATCAATCGTGTCATATAGTCAATTCGTTGTATCTATATCATCTATCAAATCAATAGAATGTCTATGTCAATTAATAGCAATCAATAGCGTCAATTAATTCAATAAGGGACTCGTGTCAGAACGTACTCTTGCAAATCAGTCAATTCAATTATTCAATATGATTTACTCGATATTAATATACAGTATTCAATGACACTACGACAGATTCAATAATGACGACGTACGATGCTACAATAGGGAAATCATCTCAATCAATAGAGCACTTTCCAGTCAATATTATCTAGCAGCAGGGAAATCCATAAAACAATCGAATCAACTCAATAAATCACCTAGCAATGAAAACAAATATATATAATGAAATCATCAGGTCAATTGAAATCAATACAATCAGCTCCATAAAGAAATCTATTCTACGATAAATCAATCAGTCTAATACTATCAAGTCGATAAAATCAATCGGAAAAGCAATTACGATAAATCTCAATCTATCATATCAATAAATCAATTGTAGCAAGTCAATTAATGCAAATCAATTAATACCATAGTTATACATCTAATACACGTTCTATCCATATCAATGTCAATAATCAATAGTACCATATAAATCAATGAATTGTACGATACAGTAAATCCATAAATCCTCAATAAATCCGTTCAATAATAATATCAAATTTAATAAATCCATAAATCCATCCAATAAATCCATCAAGATACAATAAATAATCAGAATCAATAAAATCAATACATATCAGCTGAAATTTCATGACAATACAATATGTATACAATGCAATTCCATCAATATATCTTCTACTAGACGCACAAACACTACTATGATCATAGTGTAGTTGTAGAAATCCCATAGTTGCTGGTTGTGCATCCATATTGTGTTGTAATATCCATACGTTGTTTCAATCAATAAGAAGTCGTACTCTTGTGGCCGTCGGCATATAAAACTGCTTATGACTCTCCAATCGTTAATATAGATGATCTATGGTTTAAGGAAAGCCCATCGGCCCACCATCCTGTACAGGTCAATATCAATCTCCAACAACACGTATATACCAGTTTCCCACTTCTTTCAGTACTCAAATAGTCCAATACAATCAATAGTCAATTCAATATATCAACGCAATAAGACAATATTAAGCAATCTAGAACAATCATATCAATAGTCATAACGCATATCAATTCAATTTATCAATATCGAAGAAAAGTCAGAAATCATACGAAAATCGGACAGAGTAACGGCAGCTTCAAAATTTACAACAAAAATTTTGCAAAAAAGCCACAAACATTCCATAATTTCTCCAAATTACAGTAGAATATCCACGCACATCAAATACAAGACTATTGTTCTATATATAATCCAAATCAAATCAATCCTGATATTTTCTATTCAATTAAAATTCGTGTAAATCAATTCTGACCGGTAAAATCGTCGCAGAAAATACTCAAATCGTGTACAATAGTCATATCTATAACATACCAAAAGTTGTGCGGTGAAAGTTGTGTCAATACCAAATCAGGTCAAAAGTTCGACTACGAAAACACAAAATAGTGTACAACTCGATCAAAACACAATATCTCTGAAAACAGAAATAGGATTCGGAGTCCTTACCACGAGATCTACACTTTCTCCAACAGCGGCGTCGGACGAAAAGCGCTCCGCAGCCTCCGAAACCCAAGATTTCCTCTTTTCCTTTCTCTTTCTCTCTCCTCAAATCAGATATTTTATTTTAAAAATGATTTTCTCTCTCCTCAAAACGAGCTGATTTTCTTATATCATAAAGCTGATCGGCCCGGCCGATCGCCAGATCGTCCTTGGACGATCAGACCAAAATCATCGGCCTGGACGGTTCCCAGAACTATTCTCAGGACGATATTTTGAACAGTACAGATCGGCCTGAACGATCTCAATATCGTCCCGGACGATCCTGGGAGGAAAATCCAATCTAGAGAGAAATAGTAAGGGAACGAGGTCTCACACATTGCTTGATGAAGTTAAATTATGTGGAAAAGTTCGAGAGAATCCACCAAGGAATATGACCTATCCAAGGTTATATGTCAGAGCGTTGCTCGATAATGTTAACCTATGGGGGAGAGGTCAAGAGAATCCATCAAGAATGTGTGACCTATCCAAGATTATATTTCAGAGTCCTGCTCAATGACGTTAACCTATATGGAAGAGATCGAATCGAGTACCCCTTGAATTGATCATCCAATGATTGAGACACAATAAAGATTGGGTATTTCTCAAATCATAAATAAAGATATTATATTCATTGGTAATTTTTTTGTCATTTTAATTTATCCTTTTTAAGAAATGGGACAATATCATAACATATTACTATATTATATAAGACAATACAATAAGTCCTTAGTATGACTTAGGGATGTACATGTTACATTATAATCAACACATAAGATATACGTACGGGGACAACATAATATTTAACTTGGAAGAAAATATTAGAATATCAAAGTGAAACTCTATTTAACATAAAAGAGGCATGATAAAATAAGACAAGTAGTATTACTAACACAAATGCATGAATTGCGGTCATTTAATCTCACTAACCATTTGAATATTATTCAATAGTTATTTTTTGTTGTTGATTTTGCCTCCTAGTTGGACCAGCTTTATCTTGAGTAGGTGGGTTTTGGATGAATTATCAGTTATATCCTTGTCAGATCAACCTCTCTATCTCATACTTGAAATGTCTATAAGCTTCAGTAGTGTGTCCACGATTGTGTTGTAAAAGATAGTATTGCTCATGATTTTCTACGTTCGGTTTTAAAGGGTTTGTCCACTTTATATTTTCTTGATCTCGTATGACCATCAATATATTGGTTCGAGATGTATTGAGTGGTGTATACTCATATTCTTGATGAAACTCATGTTGTGGTACTAGGGGTCTAGGAGGCAGGTTTTTCTTTCATTACGAGAATGAGTCCTTCATTGTAAGGGTATTTTTGTGCTTCCCGAGAGTTTGATAAAATTATTTTCTATGGGCATTGATAGCTTCATCTACTGATATTTATGCCTCCACATAATGGATCATGTCTGTATATGAGAGAATCATGTCTCACATAAGTGTCATGTAAAAGGGACCAGGATGAAGGCCTCTAAGGAAAACTCTTCTTAGTAATTCAAGATCTACTCTTAATAATTATCTAGCTTCTATAGAAAATTGCTGAAAACACTCCTTTAATAATATTCTTCATTCTATCAAATCCCATAAAGGTGGGAAGAATCCTTAGAAATTCTTTGATTGGTGACAAATTGTTCAATGAACACTTTGGCCAATTTGAAAAATGTGAGGATTATTCTAGCTGGAAGTGAATAGAACCACATTCGTGCTTGTCCCTTAATGGTAGAAGAGAAAACTTAGCATAGGAGTGCATTTGGGGCTTGTTAGATATGCATGATGGTCCTATAGTAATCAAAATGCTCGTACGGTTCAGATGTCCCATTATAGGAATTCATATTTGATAGTTTAAATCTGGCCGAAATAAGGTGTTGAAGGATGGCTTCAGTCAGGGGAGATGAATCTTGGAAGTCCCATTAATGATGAGATTATCTTATTCCTCCTACGGAGAATTCTTCTCAAAACAATCTTCATAATTTATGACATAGGGCGTTACGAGGGAGTTCAACAATGTGATGTTGGGTCGAGTCCTTGGGGATGTTTGGAGGAATACAAGGTTAGCAACCTATGTGCGAAGGATGGGTAGAGCTTGCTATGTCAGCAAGCTTATTATATTTATGTGTTAGAGGACGCATCCTTGGTGGAGGAAAGGGAATCTCACCATGAAGATGTTCGAGTTGAACATCTTCGAGCCCTGATGGATCTCATGGGAGAAGAATCTCTTCTTGAGGTACTAATGTCGGTCATTGAGTCTCTAGCAAGAGTTGAAGGATCTCATTCAGGATTTCTCCATCATTCTGATGCAGTCTTCCAGAGACGGCTCTGAATTCCTTCTCCAATAATATCATACCCCCAAGATAAAAAGTGGCGAATGCCTAGCATCCCTGGTTCATGGAAGGATTCTTGGATTAGTGTGAGTTAGAGAGGGAGGCTCACAAGATGTGATTGTTATGTCTGTTAGCCATCGAAGTTGTGTTTAGAATAGTGGGATTGGGGTTCCCACATATGGCACCAAACTGTTATAGGCTAGAATATACGCAATGATAGAGTTATGATCTTATGTCTTAGTATTGCATGGATATCCAGCTCATATACAGAGAACACAAAACTTTTATATGGAAAAACTTGAAAAGGGAAAAAACCATAGGGCCTAGCTCTATTGAAAATGATCCCACTAGAATTTGAGTACGTTATAGTGGGCTGACTCGCCCCCAAGGGCGATCAGATTATAAATATCAACCATATGGTTGAAGTCAGGGGTAAATAAAAGTCCAACATCACTTGTAGTTCTAGTGGAATTTCAAGGGTCACCCAGTGATTTGGCAGAATTCTTGTGATGCTTGGAAGTTTGGGTGTCAGTTAGTAGAACCATGGTTTCCGTAGGTGGCTCAAAAGAATTCTGGGCATTAGGTTGTGGTCTAGCGATGCTTAGGGCCTCAAGTGGTGGTCGGGCAGAAGTCTGGGCCTCCAATGGTGGTCCGGCGGAACTCAGCGCCAAAAGTGGTGGTCCAGTGGAATTAAGGGCTTAGGTGGTGGTCTCGTAGAGCTCAAGTCCTCGAGTGGTGGTTCGGCAGAACTCAGGGCTTCAGGTGGTGGTACAGCAGAGCTCAGGGCCTCAAGTGGTAGCTCGGTGGAACTCGGAGCCTTAGGTGGTGGTCTGGCGAGACTCAGGGCCTCAAGTGCTGGTTTGATGGAACTCAGGGCCTTAGGTGGTGGTCCGATAGAAGTCTGGGCCTCAAGTGGTGGTCCGATAGAAGTCTGGGCCTCAGGTGGTGGTCCGACAGAACTCAGGGCCTCAAGTGGTGTTCCGGCGAGACTCAAGGCCTTAAGTGGTGGTCCGGTGGAACTCAAGTCCTTAGGTGGTGGTCCGACGAGACTCAGGACATGAAGTGGTGGTCCGGCGAAACTCAAGGCCTCAGGTGGTGGTCCGGCGAAACTCCGGGCGGTGGTCGAGGAGGCAAGAGCAATCTCCGATCTCTCTCTTGAATCATTTGGCTTTGAATTCCCTTTCAAGAGGAAAGGGGGCTCTATTTATAGATTTTTTGGAGTGGCATGGCTCGTAAATAGGTGGAAGATCAGGGGCAAATGTCGAGTAGTTTGGATGGACGGTTGATGTTGAATCCCTTGATCATGGATCGTTTGATAGACATTTGAAGGTCTTAATGGTGCTAGAATTTGACAATCTTGGGCTCGTTGGATTTGTCTCGTTGAGTCGCTCGATTCGACTATAAGCATGTCATGTTCGGAAACCGTTTCATAATCCAAATTATAGTTTAAACCTTCCAACAGCGCTTCGGTCCTCGATTCGGACCCATTTGGGGTCGAATTAAGTCGAATTTGGTGTCATTGGGTTCATATTTTTGAGACGTTCAGTTTGAGTATAAGTTTGATGAAATCAGAGTTCGGATGGTCCCAATTTTAATTTCAGAAATTTCCAACTTGATTTTGCCTCGAGATTCGTGCCCGATCAAGATAATTTTTGAATGCATATCAGTTGTTTTTTTTCTGATAAAAATAATATAGAAGAGAATAATTAAAATTTATGTTACATTTATTTTAAAATAAATTTCATAGATTTAAAACTCTTTTTATTAAAATTTTGATTAGAATAAGCTTATTTTATCTCTAATTAGAATATTAGACCAAATTTATACCCAAATGATTTTAGAAATTGACAAATTCTTTTCCCTGTTTTTTTTTTTTTTTTTGAAATCATATGAATTACATGATTAATAAAAACAGTTTTTATTTATGATTATACAAAAAAACACAAAAATCTTTATAAGTAATTAATTAAATAAGTATCACAGAACATAAAGCAAAAACTTAAAACATACAATAATTATATAAATAAATATAATAAATTTATTAAAATATTTTTTATAAATAAAAAATAAAATAACAAAATATTATATATTAATCCATTTTAACAAAGACTGGGTAAAAATGTTCTGATAATTTTTTTTTTACTTAAAGAATTCATTTTGTCTTAAAAATCACAGATGAAGCCTTTTATTTTCTTTCGTGGTATCAAAATATTATAAGTTCTTAGACTTTTGAAAAGGTTCTTAGACTTTTCAAATAACTATTAAGACATTTCAAAGCGGGATTATTAATGCTAGTGACACCATACTCTTTTAAATATTGCCATGATTAGCTTTTGTTGAATAACATATTATTCTTTTAAACATATACATATATTTTTAAGAATATTTAAGTCAATTAAATAAAAATTGATACATACGTCATGTACTTAAAACTCTAAATCAAAACATTTTAGTTGATAATTAAAATTTTTAACCAACATATAAAAAAGAACTGCGTCTTTTAAATATTTTTAAAAACAAACTTTAGTTCATTTTTAATGCAAAACAAAGTAGGCCACTTTTTTCTTTGTATGGGAGGAATGTAACAGCTTAAGAAACAAAGGAACAAAGTCAAATAATTAGGTAAAGACCCAACGCAACTGGTCTTGTTACGCATGTGCAATAGCTTTATATGCTAAGAGTCAGTTTGAGCCTATTAATATATTTTATAAAGTTAGTTGTGAAATTAATATTATGATGGTAGCAACTTCAATATTATGATTGTAAAAAATAGTATTAGATTATAAAATTTTTGAAAAGCATTGTCACAGTGAGAAATGAGAAAAAAAAAAAGTAGCCAAAAGGAATGGTAATAATTCTCTGAAAAATAAAGTAGCCGATGGCTATCCCAAACTGGTCTTGTTACACATTTATTTTATTTCTTTAAACAAGACGGCATCTATAATTCTTCAGATTAATGATAAGATATAATTTACAGAGAACAACCCATGTGAACGTACAAATACAGAAAGCATTAAAAAAAACAATGGAGTTCACTCAATAAGTAGGAATTAATTATTGTAAAACCTCTTTCCAAATTTTGAGTTTGACTCTTTTCAGAAAACCATGGCAGTATGATTTTATACCAAACTAATTTAAAAATCTATTTTTAATGAAGATTTAGATGAAGAAATTTATATAAAATAATTAGAAAAGTTCTTCCCGACTAAATATAAGTTGATTGTTGGTAACTTAATCTATATATGGGCTAAAATAAATTTCATGCAAGTGACATTTAAAGTTCCATAATATTATATCTTCATTTAGTTTTATAGAGTGTATTATGGATCAATGTACATATCATATGATTAGCAGGAGCAAAATAATTTTCTTAGCCCTTATATGTGAATGATATGTTGCGTGCATCAATTGATTTAAGTCTGCTCTCTAATATAAAATAACTTCTCTCATAAAATTTTAATATGAAGGTACAAGTGAAACCCCTTATGAAGATAGATCCCAACGGTAATTAAGGGGCTGTTGGGTTTCTAAGTAAAGTGAGTGCAAAATATTTTTTTTAGAAGTTTTAAAAATATTAATATTTGATTAGATTAGAAAAAGTGCAGTATAAAATATTTCTTTTTCAATGTAAATTATTATTGTTCATGTTTATAAAAGGCAAATTGGATCAATTTTGATCCAATTTCTTTTTCTTTGCAAGCAAACTGTGTTGTCAGCGCCGACCACTATTGCCATTTGTTGTCGATTGCAAACCGCCAGTGACACACCCCTACAACCCACCACCATTAATCATCGGCCTCCACCACTCATCGCCGGCCACAGCCATCTACGGCAGCTGATGACCATCATCTTTAAACTTTATATTACATTAATTTTACTTCAAACTAAAAAATAATAATAATCACCTGCATTTACTTTACACTCATCCAAATAATTTTAAAATATTTCAAATACAATACATTCTTTAAATTTACACGACACCCTCTAGATTATCACCTGAAACTTTTATCAACAAAATTCTTATGATTTTAGATGAAAAAGTATTCATCAAACACGCATCTATTATACTCAAGAGCATCTACCATAATTGTTGCGGGCTAGAATATACGCGGCGCTAGAGTTGTACTTTTACTTCTTAGCGTTGCACGGATATTCAGCTCATACATAGAGAACACAAGATTTTTTAAATGGAAAACCCTTGAAAGGGGAAAAGCCACGGGGCCTAGCCCAATTGAAAATATTTCACTAGAATTTGAGTGGAGTATAGTGGGCTGATTAGGCCCAGAGGACTATCAGAATACAAATGTCAACTGTATGGTTGAAGTTTAGTGTTAAATCTGGCGTTACTTGGAAGTTGGGGCGTCGGTTAGTAGTCTGATATTGATTTGGTAGAATTTTGGCGTTAGTTGATGGTCTGACGGAGTTTAGGGCCTCAAGTATTGGTCTGGTGGAGTTCAGGCCCATAGGTGGTGGTCCGGGGAAGGCGAGGGCCTCAGCAGGTGGTCCGGCGAAGGCGAGGTCCTCAGGTAATGGTCTGGCGAAGGCGAGGGCCTCAGGTGGTGGTCCGACGAAGACTAGAGCCTTAGGTGGTGGTCCAGCGAAACTCCGATAGTGGTTGAGGAGGAGCTTCTTCATTCTCTTCTCTTCTTCTCTTCTAGCTTAGATCCTTTTTCAAGAAAAATGAGGGGTCTATTTATAATTTTTGGAGTGGCATGGTTCGTAAATAGGTGAGAGATTAAGGGTAATGGGGAGTGGTTGGATGGACGGCTGATGTTGAATCCCTTGATCATGGACTGTTTGATGGGCATTTGAATGTCTTATTGATGTCGGATTTTGGAGATCTTAGGCTCGTTGGATTTGTCTCGTTGAGCCGCTCGATTCAACTATAAGCACAATATATTTGGAAACCATTTAGTAATACAAATTGTGGTTCGAACTTTCCAACAGCGCCTCTAACTCTTGATTTGGACCTGTTTGGGCTCGGATTGGGTTGGATTTGATGTCGTTGGGTTCGTATTCTCGAGACGCTCAATTCGACTATAAGTTTTCTGAAATCGGAGTTCGGATGGTTCCAATTTTAATTTCGGAAGTTTCCAACTTTGATTTTGCATTGAGATTCGTGCCCGATCAAGATAAATTTTTGATGGCATATCAATAATTATTCTCTTTTACCAATTCAAAGTCTAGCTAAGAGTCAATTTATTTAATTATATAAAACTTAAAGAAAATCAATGTTTAAAGATGGTCCCAGAGCATCTTTGAAAGTGTGGTGTGGAATTTGAAAAATTCTCATCTTAGGACTCATTGGGTAAACATTATTTGAATTATAGAGCTTAGAAAGAAATTTAGTGTAAAATCCCTAAAACGAGTGAGAGAGAGCTTGAGTCTTTATTGATATCTCATTCACTCTTCAGGGTGCATTGTAGGATTACACGAGAACGGAGAGATAAAATCAAGAATTAAAGAGAAAAATCTTTAAAATATATTAATGAAATTATAGAAATTTAATAAAATATATGAATATATTTACCAAAATAGAAAATTTATAATCAAAGAATTTTTAACATTAATCATTAAATTTATTTTGTAAATTAAATAATTGATATATCATCAAAAATTAATCATGATCAGACTGATCAGGCACAAATCTCGAGGCCAAATTAAGTTGTAAATTTCCGAAATTAAATTTGAGACCATCTTAACTCTAATTTATACAAATTTATAGTCAAACTGAACGTCTCAAAAGGACGAACCCAACGACAACAAATTTGAACTCATTTGGGCCCAATCTGAGCCCAAATGGGTCCAAATTGAATGTTCGTAGCACATTTGCAAGGTTCAAATCATAGATTGGATGACCAAACGATTTCTAAGTCTGACATGCTTATAGTCGAATCGAGCGGCTCGACAAGACAAATCCAGACAACGATCTTTCCAAGCTCCTTCTCTATATTATGGTCCTTCTGACCTTCATCGCCAGATAAAATTCTCTTCGATCGTCATTGACTATGGTCCTTCCGTCCTCCGTCATTAGACTATGATCTTTTTTACATACACCGCCCACTGATTACGGTCATTCAAACCTTCATTGCCAGATAATAATCCTTATGACCTTCTTCAGTAGTTGACTAAAGTTCTTCAGACCTTTGTCGCCAGACTACAATCTTTTCGACCTCTGATGCTTGTCGATATGGTCCTTCCGACCTTCGTTGCAAGATAACAATCTTTCCAACCTTCGTCGCCTACCTACTACGATCCATCTAACCTTCGTCATCAGATTAATATCTTTAATAACTTCATTGTCTGTCGAATACAGTCCTTCCAACCTCCGTCTCTCCCGACTACGGTCCTTCCGACCTCCGTCACTAAACCACAATCTTTCTGACCTCCGTCGCTCGCCGACTATGGTCATTCCGACTTTCATCACTAAACTAAGGTCTTTCTGACCTCCTTCACATGCCGATAATGGTCATTTCGACCACTGTCACCTGATAATTATCTTTTAAACCTTTATCAATCACTAATTATGGTCTTTGTAACCTCCAATGCCTTACAACGATCTTTCCAACCTCTGTCGTCTGCTGACTATAGTCCTTCCTACCAACGTCACCGAGCTAAGGTTTTTTTGACATCCATTGCCTACCAATTATGGTCCTGCCGACCAAACGAACATGTTAATACTAATTCTTCCATTTCAAACCATATAATGTACTATGTATGAAATATATTTACTACATCAAGCCAAGGCCTTTCCTCTAACAAAAGCTCTCATTTGTAATCAATTGCAAACACTAGTGGATTAATTTAAATCGATCCATGCACTATGCTTTTTCCTCATTTTTAAGTGTTTGAAGGAGGATTCTTATTATTGGAGCATGAAGGATTCACTTGGTACTCAAAGGTAAGAGTCTCAACTTGTGGTTTATGTTTACTTCACATTTTCTCTCTTCCTTCTAGATTTCTTGTGAGAAGATCTGTCAAAGAGACCTGATTCTCTGCTGACACTTGGAGAGTGTGAAAGGACGAATGGTTCTCTGCCCACACTTGGAGAGTGTGAAAGGACGAATGGTTCTCTACCCACACTTGGAGAGTGTGAACAGATGAAGGGTTCTCTGCCCACACTTGGAGAGTGTGAATAGCCGAAGGGTTCTCTGCCCACACTTGGAGAGTGTGAAAGGACGAAAGGTTCTCTGCCAACACCGGGAGAGTGTAAAAGGACGATGGTTCTCTGCCAACACTGGAAAGAGTGTAAAAGGATGACGGTTCTATGCCACACCGGGTAGTGGTGGAAGAGAGTTTTGTAAAGGTTTCTCCGCCTTGCTGTGGGTGCAAAAGGAGAGTCACTAGTAGTATTAGTGCAATACTCGGAGGGTGCCTCTGGGGAGTGGATGTAGGTCGTATTTGATCGAACCACTATAAATCTTGTGTCTTTTTATTTTTCGCTGCCTTTAATTTTTACTGTTTTACTTGTGGGTGAAAAACTTTTTTCTACAAAATTCATTAAATAAAATTTTCAGTACAAAAAATTAAAAGAGGGTAAAATTTTTTAATTACCAATTCACCCCCTCTTGATTAGCTGCTGGGACATAAAATTTGGATTAATAACTTAATTCATAGTGAACAAGTTTCAACAGACTAGAGGGTAACCTTAATTTCCATCATGGTCAAGAAGATTTCTCCAACGCTTCTAGTATCCAAGATAATATCTTAGGAAACTATTTTTTATAAAGCTTATAGAAAATGCAATGATGTTTCCATTAAATTGCAAGCTTTACACAGTCCCTAGTGAGACTTTTATTTTTTAGGCAAATTCTTAATCTCAACCTCAAAAAGACAGTAACAGTCTAAAGGTAAATCATTGTTCATATTTGATTCTAGATACATGTGGCATTCGCTTCCTCCCAATCAAGTCATAATCAATCCTATGGGGATTTGATCTGACCTCTTATATATAGATTAATGTCATCAAGCAATACTTTGACTAACAACCATGGATAGGTCAAACATCTTAAGAGGATGTAAATCAAATCTTAAAATCCTTATTTTGAGAAATACATAATCTTTATTGTGTCTCAATCATTGGATGACCAGTCACATGAATATTCAATCTGATCTATTCTACATAGATTAACATCATCTAGTAACATTTTAACACATAACCTTGAATAGGTCATATATCCTTGGTAGATTCTTTTAGCCTCTTTCATACAAGTTAATATCACCAAGCAATGCTCTGACAAATAACCTTGGATACATCATACATCCTTGGTGGATTCTTTCAGCATCTTCCACGCATGTTAATGCCATCAAGCACTACTCTGATAAATAATCTTAGATAGGTCATACATTCTTGGTGGAGTCTCTCGACCTCTTCTACATAGCTTAACATTATATAGTAATGCTCTGGCAAACAACATTTGATAGGTCAAACATCCATCGTGGATTTTTCTCATCCTTTTTAATATAAAGCAATGCTTTAACAAACAACTGGATGAAGGCTCACCTATAGGGTAGCCTCAAATAAAAGCTAGTAATAGATAAGGTCATCACTAGAAAGAATCCATGAAAGAAGGTGTTTGATAGAGTCATCACTTATTCAAAGACCTTAGTAGGCTAAAATGCCTTAAAAGGCATGTGTATATAAAGACCTTAGCAGGCTAAAAAGCCTCAAAAGGCCAGATACATCAAAATCTCGAAAGTCCTAAAGCCTCAAATGATATAAACTTCTTTGATTATTTAAAAATCTCAGAAGAATAAATGTTGTAAAAGGAATAAATTCTTCTAATCTGGTTTCTCTAACTAGGAGGTAATATATCAAAGCATATCTTAAAGATGCATAAATAACATAGTTTCCTCTAGAGAACAAGTTCATTTGAAAAGAAAAATAAGCATTGAGCTTATACAAATATTTCAAATTCATATACAATGTCATTGAATTTACAAAGCAAAATTCTACATCAAGTTAGAGTGTATATTTTTTTTCTAGATGTTGAAATTAAAATTACAACGACATCATCTTTTGTACTATAATAAATTAAGATGATTAAAAAACTCCTTGCAAAGCACCGACATGTACTTAATTAACAACTTGATCTTGCTACAAGATTATTATGATCGACATAATGTTTGATCCCATCAATCTGGATATCCACCTTTTGCCTTCATTCGTATACTATCTCCGACAAAATGAAGCATATCTTTTATTAAGGAAAATTGAAGACCTGACAAGCCTTCGATTATTTGGAACTATTTATATGTGCTAAACAACTTCCATTGGCAAACCACTTGACCACCTTCGTCAAGTCATTCATTATTCTCCTCTAGTTATCATGGTTTGCCTACTACTCTGAATATAATGAAACTTAACCACTGCCAAGATCAACTCTTTGTCAGATGTTCGTCATTGATCATTTACCTCTTATCATCCATCACCAACCTCTTACCTAGCTGCTATTAGCATCAAACCTTCCAATTGTATCCTTAAACTCACTACATGGATACCAATTGCAATCTAACTTCCACTTAACATCCCATCACCACCAAACTTCTACTTAATCATTATCAAAATTTTGTCCCTCTATTGATAATCCTTTGTTCTCTTCCCGGGTGCTATTACTGTCGAATATTTTTAAATCACCCTTGCATACAAGATGTAGTTGATCTTCTTCTAATAGGGTTATATATTGAGAGAATAAACTCTCATTATGACTTCTACATAAAAATGTGGCAGTGATGCTTGATAGGGGATGCCACCTATCTTAGATAGTGGAATGTCTCTAATGTTAGAAGAAAATGAAAGGAGGAGAAAGTTCCTTCTTTACAAAAGAGAGGCACTGAAGCTTGATAAGAGATGCCACCTATCTCATATAATGGAATGCCTCTAATATAAGAAAAAAACTAGAGGATAAGAAAATAGAAAGAGGAGAAAGTTCATTGCATACAAAAGAGGGGTAATAAAGCATGATAGGGAATGTCACCTATCTCAGACAGTGCAATGCCTCAAATGTAAGAAGAAAAGAGGAAAAGATGAAAGAAGGTAAGGAAATTTTGCTTCTACACAAAGATGGGCCATTAAAATTTGATAGGGGATACCACATATACAAGACCATAGGAATGTCTCTACTATAAGAAGACTGGAGGAAAAGAGAAAAACAAATGGTGCATTTTCTCCCCTGCCCACGGGGTGCTATTTATAGGTGAAAAGGAAGGAGGAATATTCGGCAAGAATAAGAATATTTCAAAAATATTTCAAGAATAAGAATATTGTGAGAATATTCAAAGAATATTTTAATGGAATAAGAATATTCTTTAAGAGAGAGAAATAGAGAAAAATCTCTTTAAAAAAATTTCTTACAATTTTTTTTGGTAAAAATAATTAATTATTAGCAGTCGATTACAATTGACGCACCAACTACAGTTACTGCATCAACAGACATGAGCTGGACTATGCGGGAAATCGCAAGTACGCTGAAAGGCACGTGGTTATGTTGGGCAGTGCAGGTAGGTGCATAGCACACATGAGCGCTTGTGTAGGCATACAACGTGCGCGAGCATGTTGGGTTATAAGCCAGTTTAGGTGCCAAGTCAAGTTCGGGCCCAATTGTTTGCCAAGAAGTCTAATTCAGACATTTTTCAGGTCCCTGGGACCATTTCTCGAGGTCCTAGACTCAATTTTGATATTTTTAGAGCTAATCAAGAGCTCTAAAGTCACAATCGAGCTATTCTCAAGTCTTAAATCATGTTAGAAGTTTCACAAAAGCTATAACACATATTTCTGGACATTTGGAGCTTTTACATATGAAAATATATGGGCAACTTATATATCATCAACAATTAATCATGATCTGGCATACATCTAGTGGCCAAATTAATTTGGGAAGTTCCAAAATTAAATTCAGGATCATCCGATATCTAATTTTTATAAACTTATAAATGAACTGAACGTCTCAAAAAGACTAAACAATGACAATAAATTCGGACAATCAAGAATCAATCATGACCGGGCTACACCCCTCTCTTTTATCTTCCTGTGTGTTAGATATTTGTATAAAGCTAAGACATTAAACTTTATATTTCTTAATCACTGTGAATTTCACGATTAAGGATGAATAAATTTTAGATATTTCTAGTCTCAAATGGTGGGAAGATGGAGGTAAACCCGATCAGGATCCCATGGTTCCGTCGTCCCGGGTATACCGTAGATTTCAGTCTACCAACACTAACAATCATTGATCGTAGTGTCCAGGGAATCTGATTAGCAGCCATGGGTTGCCTCCTCTCAGGGATCCTGAGTAGACTGAAGTGGTTAAGTGTGGATTTTAGTTTGAATTTAATTTGAGTTGGGGCTTACTATTTCCTTAGAAGTTGCCCGTTAATTTATTTAGTTTGGGGCTTACGGCTCCAATTAGGAGTTGCCCATTAATTTATTTAGTTTTGGGCTTACAGCTCCAATTAGGAGTTGCCCGTTAATTTATTTAGTTTGGGGCTTACGAATCCAATTAAAAGTTGCCCTGATAGTTTGTTTAGTTTGGGGCTTACGGCTCCAATTAGGAGTTGACCGGATAGTTTATTTAGTTTGGGGCTTACGGCTCCAATTAACAGTTGCCCGGATAGTTTGTTTAGTTTGGGGCTTTCAGCTCCAATTAGGAGTTGCCTGAAGAATTTCAGTTGGATAGGTCTTATGGCTTCCTTAGAAGTTGTCTAACGGTGGGTCTTACGACCTAGCCCTATAAGCTAAGCGACCCGAGTTGTGGGTCTTACAACCTAGTCCTTTAGACTAGGATGCCCAAGTTATGGGTTTAATTATTTAGAAATAGGGTTGTTCATTTAGAAGTTCTCTAACACGCGGGTCTTACTGCTTCTCTTAGAAGTAGCCCAAATAACGGGTCTTACAACTTAGTCCTATAGACTAAGATGCCCAAATGAGGAGTCTAGGTTTGTATTATCACCTAAACACTTCCCTCAATTGTCGAACTTACGGCTTCTATTAGAAGTGGACGGGGTTTTAATTGGGGGTTAGGAGTTAGGTCAATTTTACCTAAAACTTCTCCCTAAGGTCGGGCTTACGACTTTCCTACGAAAGTTGCCGGGTAGCGGGTCTTACAACCAAGTCCTTATAAACAAGGCTGCCCAACAGTTTTAATTTGATTTTTTCTTAAGAATGGACAATAGTTGTTTGAAACTAGACCACCGTGATTTTTTAGTTGGTTGTTTACTAGTAGTTGTACATACTAGTTTGACCCGTTGTCATTGTAACACTAGTGTTCTTTTGCTACAATACTTTTCTTCTTACTTTTTTAGTAGATTACTCTTCTTACACTAGTGTACTAATAGTTTGCTGCATCATTTTTCTATTTTAGTATTTATTTGAATATCAAATTATTTCAATGCTTAATGAACTCCATTCTTTTATTTGCAGGGGCTCGTACATAAGAACTTTGGAGAGCTCGGAGATTATGTTGTCTTGTTGGAGAGTATCAGTTTATGTTGTAGGGAGTTTTATATAGGAATTTGCAGGGTTTTGTTTGAGTTTTGTTTGACTTAAGTTCGAGTTATTTGTAGGTTGAGTTTGTTTTGAGAGTTTGTTGATTTGGAGTTGATTGTTATATGTGTTGATTAATGGAACTTTCACTCCCCCTCCTTTTTATTGCATTTTATTTTATAATTGCTCTAATTTGGTCATTAGATCTCGATGCCCTTGAATTTTAACTAACTCATGAATTTTAACCATTCCGGCCGGACCTAAAGTCGACGACACGAGGTCTTTATTTTAAAAACCATCTCGACCGAATTTAAAGTCAACGGCCCAGAGTCGTCGCATCAGCAAGTACATGTTGTTTTATAATTTCAAAAATAAAAAACAAACAAGGCTTTTTCATATAATTTATTTAATTCTTTTAAATCAGTATTATTAACTGTAGCCTTAATCATTAAAATCTATATTGTTAAAAATGGCAATCATTTGTTTGTCCCTTAACAAGTAATTTAACTAAGCTTTTCTTAAGCTTAGAACAAGATCAATATATTGTCTTGGGGTCAGGTTTGAATAATTGGAACAATATATAGATTCTTCATAATGACAAACAACTTATTTTAATCTTTATATGCAATCAAAGATCTGTTGGATTGAGGGAAAAGACAAAATCATCTTTATATTTAATTTTGAATTCTCTCTATATATATTTTATATTTATGCATGGAGAATTGCAGTAAACAAAGTGTGCACTTTGCTTAGGAATTTCACTACCTAGAAATGAAATGATTAAAAAAAAACCCCGCTTCAAAAATAATTAGAGAAAGATTGCTTCATAACACTACTATTTTCTGCCAGAAAATATTTAACTTCTTGCTTATGTTCAAAGATTTTTAAATTTCAGATTTATTATAAATTGCTCATTAATGAATTTTTAATTGATTAGATTAAATAATGAATTAATTATTTTAATTAGTGAAGTTATGACTTTGCTCTCAAATAGCGACAAAGGAAATTGGGCAATATTCTAGAAAATTTTCGGCAGCCTTCCGGCGTCCCCTCCCCACCGAGGGAAATCGGGACGGCATTTGCCGTAATTTCTTCCCGCCCGGATCAAAGATCGACGGCGCGAGGTCTTCGAAATTTAAACCATCATACCCGGATCGAAGATCGACGGCGTATGGTCTTCAAAATTTATAACCATCATACCCGGATCAAGGATCAACGGCGTATGGTCTTCAAGAATTATAACCATCATACCCAGATCAAAGATCAATGGCGTATGGTCTTCAAAATTTAAAACCATCATACCCGAATCAAAGATCAACGGCGTATGGTCTTCAAAATTTACTTAACTATTTATAACAAAATTATTCCATACTCATCTATATAAGAGATCTCATTCTGACATATTAGGCATAGTAATGATTATATTTTCATTAAATGGCTGACATGGCTGGATAGAATTTATTGACTCCCTTTCTTTTTGAAAATATCTTCAATCATTAAACCTTCTTCAATATGAAATCTGCCACTTAAGAGAATAAAATATTATGTTAACAATAGATATATCTATTGTTAATACTTACACAGATCGTGTATTCACAAAGTTACGGGCTTGTGGATTATAGAAACAGGTGCAAGTTCCGAAGACAAAACGGAAACGGCACAGAAAAAATTTCGCGTATGAAGTAGCAGGAAGACGGGCGTTCGCGTGAGCAAGGTTTTGGCTTTGACTTACGTGCTGGACGTTTGTAGTTGGGGATCAATCGCAAGCAGCAAGAGCCGTCAACGGTAGGCGTTTGTGATTGGAAGGAGGCAAAAATCCGGCGAGAAGGAACCAGATTTGAGAAAATGCAAACCACGAGAGTCAGTTTTTTTTTTTTTCAGTTTCTTCCTCCCTTTTTATTGACCGATTGTCATAAGGAAGTTATTATCATGAAAGATTGCATTGTTTGAGCAAATCCTTGTAAGCAGTGGGACGGAATTAAACTTACGAAGAGATACATCTCTTCAATTTCTTCTCTTTTTTTTATTTCAAAATTTTTATTATCAATCAATAATTCTCATATACTCTCTTTGAAACTAAACCCAACGAAACTTGTGTAAATGTGAGCACATAGTCTTATAAAAATCGTTGATTATTTCAAGCATATTTGTATCAATTATATGGCTTTATGTTGCATCCTACATAGCATTTAGGGGTGTCAATTTCGGGTCACGGGTCGGGTTCGTGTCTAACCCGAAATGACCCGAAGCTAAACGGGTTGACCCGAACCCGACCCGGTTTTGGATACGGGTTACTATTCAAGACCCGAACCCGACCCGAGTCGGGTTCGGGTCAACCCGGATTGACCCGCTAACCCGAGTAATTTTCATTAATATCTCAAAAAAAAAAATAAAACATCAACACAGTTAAACAAAAAATTGCATGAAAAAATTTTTTATTTATGAATTAGAAGCAATTTGCTAATTACAATATACAAATTATACAAAATATTAAACTAACAAATAAATTAAACAAATAATTACAATTTACAGATAATTCACACGAATATTACAATTTAAAAAAATTTTGAACTCCTTGACTAGTTAAAGTCTTGTGAAGTTGTGCCTGCCTGCCTGCACTCATGGAGTCCTGGAGATATAAGCTAACTGCAAAAAAGATAAACAATTAAATAGATATAATTTTAAATCCATGAATTAGTTGAAAGCTTGAGTTATTAGCTAAGATTAACCCTTCAAATAATTCATCATTCAATGAAATGTGAGTCAACAATATAATTTTATACGGACTTGCGAATTGAGATATTGCCATCCAAGGCGGTAATTTGTATTTTATACTTAGTATCTGTTTGATTAGCCCTCCAAATGCCACCTGGTTGCAATAACTTTTTTCCCACAAATGACATCACAATAAGTTTAGAAGGGTACTCATCATTGCTACTCAACTTTCAATCCTTTCGGAACCAACCAGCAACAACACAGCCAACCAACATCCCTGGGCTTCTTGAAGCACCCAGCAACAACACAGCCAACAAATATCCCTGGGCTTCTCGAAGCACCCAGCAACAAACACCAAGCAAAACAGAAAACAAACAAAGTATCACAGTTACCCAGCAACCAAAACAACAACACCCTAAACACAAAAAAACTCCAACAACCTAAATGTTTAAAGATAACCACACAGCATTTCAAGACAGTCTGCCCAGAAAAAACATGACAGAAACCACCCAGCAAACTAGCAGGAAGAAACAACACAGCCAAGTAGCTAACCATGAAACAACCCACAACAAAACCCTGTCAAACCCAGACAACCAACCCTGTCAACCCAGCAACAACACAGCCATCCAGTCTCCCTCCTAAAATTTTGAAGACAGCAATACATCAAGACAAGCAACTAATCCAACAACAACACCCTAACACAGCAAACTTAACACCCTAAATGTTTCAAACAGCAACAACACCAAGACAGCAACAACACAGCAAACCCAACAACCAGAAGTATCACAGCTACCCAACAACCAAAACAACAACACCCTAAACTCAAAACTCAACAACCTAAATGTTAAAGATAACCAACACCAGCATTTCAAACATCCTGCCAGAAAAATATAAACAGACACCAACAGCAAACTAGCAAGGAAGCAACAACACAGCCGAACCTCTTCACCACCAGCCGACCACTCCCCAGTTTCTGCTGTTATTTCTGTGCAGTTTTTACTATTTTTTCAGTTTCAGCAACACCAATCCCAGAAACCAAGCATAGAAATAGTTCATTAACACAAATTAAAGAAAAATTAAACAGCAAATAAACTGATGTTCATCCAACTACTGAACTGTCACAACATCTCCTTCATTGTTGTTCATATTTCTAAATTTAGGATATCATCAGTTATTGCCGGTCAATTCGGGGTCTTTTACTGCTGCAATAATACATGTATTAAAAATAAATTATGCATATTGAGATCTTAAACAAAAAAATAAATAAAATATAAGATGAATGAATAATCACCATGCTCTCCGTATAACCAATCCTTAGCACAAATTAGTGCCTCGACAATATCATGTTTTAATCACCATGCTCACAATCATTCCAGCAGCCATTTTCTTTAGAGACTGATGGCTACTCACAAAACATTTATATTCCGCATAAGCTGTTGAAATACAAGGAAGTATAAATTTGCTGTAGGATATTTAGACCCAGAAATGAGACAAGTTATTTCATGGAAAGGTTCCAAGAACTTGCAAATCTCTTCAGCTTTTTTCCCATTCCATAGATTGAACAAGTCTTGTAATTAGAATCAAACCAATCTTAAATGTTGAAAAGCACGTTAAATAAATTGCACTGTCAAGCATTAAGAGGGGAATTCCATCGGGTTGGTACATCCTGACGTAAACCTCGTCTCCCATCCAAGCAACTTTGTGAAGCACAATCAAGAAATTTTTGTTTTCTAGCTTGAGATCCCTTAACATACTTAATGCTCTCTCTTATTTTCCCAGTTGCACTATCAATGTCTTTCAAAACTTCTTGAACTACAAGATTAATGATATGTGCTGTGCAACGTATATGAAAAAAAGCACCCTCCATTATCAAGCATACGCAAATTCAAATGATTTTTTAGATAATCTACACAACTATTATTTGCAGAAGCATTATCCAAAGTAATACTAAATAGCTTGTTCTCTATTTTCCATTCAACCAGAAGCAACAGTAACTGCTCAAACAATGAAATTCATCATGGGAAGGCATGAATGAAAAAGTAATAATTTACATTTTTGCTATCACATAGATAAGTACTATCACATTTCTTGCATTTACATTTTTTGTTTTCCATCACTCGTATTAGGTAACATCTCATAAATGGCCCCAAACCACTGAGGTCATTCTCGTCTTTCTTAGTAATTTGTCGCATCATTACATTGCTCGTTAGTGGGCTCTACAGGTATTTCACAAGTCTGTACTGCTTCATTTCAGCAAAATAAGAATTCCCTTGATTGGTATTGGAATTCTCCATCTAACAAAAAAAAATTACAAAACATAACTTCAAATACTTAATGGGTTGAAGCCTGCACTGAACTAACAGCAGTTACTGCACTGAAATTATAGAAAGAAAACAACAACTGAAATAACAGTAGAAACTGCACAAAAATAACAGTAGAAACTGCACAGAAAAACCGAAACATAGAGCAGGGCTAGTTTGCATAGAACTAACAGGCTAACAGCAGAACTGCATAGAAATAACAGCAGAATTGCACCAGAAATAACAGCAGAACTTGCACAAAAATACCAGCACATAGAGCTCGACATGGCTCAATCTCATTTGCACAGAATTAACAGCAGTTAGTGAACAGAAATAAACACCGAAACAACAGAAATCGAAGATAGCATAGATGATAGAGCTCGACCTGGCTCGTTTCAACCACATAAGTGCATCACTGAAATAACCTAACAGAAACAGCAGAAACTGAACAAAGAAAACTAGAAAAAACGAACTCAACTTTGCTCGTTTGCACCAGAAAATAACAGCAGAAATTGGCATAAAAATACCACAACACTAGAGCACGACAAGGCTCTCATCTCGATTGCACAGAATTAACAGCAGTAAGTGAACAGAAAAAAACCGTCGAAACTTAACAGAAATACGATAGCATAGAGCTCGACTTGGCTGTTTCAACCAACATAAATGACATAAGATGCATCACTGCAATAACCTAACAAAAAAACCAGCAGAAACTGAACAAAAGAAAACTACAAAATCGAGCTCGACTTGGCTCGATTTGCACACAAAGACATCGGCGAAAAAAACCCTAACCCCAAAAGGAACTTCGCATTTCACAACATGTAGATCAAAGGAAAAGGAGAAGAAAGGAAAGAAGATGAGAGATATAAACAACGAGAGAGGTAAGTGTTCTTGTTGATCTAAAGCAGATGTGCACGATGAACACCACGAAACCAAGGACCAAGAATCTGCCACAGAAGGAGAAGAGAGTAAACCGTCGACAGATCGAGGAGATCTGTAGAGAAGAAAACGATATTCGGAAATGAGAAACCCTAGACGAAGCAGCGAAGCAGCGAAGGAGAGGAGAGCTCGACTTTATGGCGCGTGAATGACGAAACCCTAACTTAAGGCCTTAAGTCGTAATGAATCTCGCTTACGCACGCTTAACGCCGGCACGTTTACGCCGCGTAAAATATACCGCGGGTCGAAAAAATAATTTTGAGTTAAAAATAAAAAATTATGAAAAATTTTTAAAAACTTTTGAATAATAAAAATTCTCATTATTATTATTATTATTATTATTTAATTATATATATGTTTTACTTTTTATTTATTTTAGAAAGGAAGATTTTGACTTTTAGCTTTTAAAAATTTTGAAAAAATTTGTAAATCTAGAAAAATCAAGATTTTTTCCCCCAAGTTTGTCCCCTTCATAGATACATAAATCCACCCTTTGGGGTGTAGAAAAATACATGATCATCTTACGTAGGCTACCTACCACAACCTAATCCTACCAGAACAAGTCCTATCATATTGGGTTGTGACAAGCAATTCCCAAGATCTTAGTTTGGAAATATTTTTTGAGTTTTTTTAGATTAAACTTTAAAATAAACTACACACTACAGAGTTGCATAACATCTAAGTATTGAAAATAAACTCATTCACAAGATTTTTTTTATTTCATCAAAATATATTTTTACTATATAGAAAGAATAAGAAACGAGCAATGACTATACAAACATCAATACAGAAAATACTTATCAACTCTGATCAAATCCTGAACTACAAAACAATAGGCTCATTCCTTTTCCTAGACCTTGAAAACTAGAAGCATAACCACAGTTAGCCATAACAGCTCAGTTGGCCACACATACTGATTAAAATTTTAAATTATCTCTTTTACTAAGTATTTTTAGAATGTTTAAATGCAATTAAAAGAAGTATTATAAATCACTGTTATGAGCAAAATAATAAAAGCATAGCAGTTATCCATATTGAAATAATAATACGAGCAAATAATTAAAACTAAAATTCATATCACATAATTGTTCCATCAGATTTCTCCAATTCCAGATACAATTTCAAAGGATTTTTGTCCCTTAAACTCCCAACAGACAAATTTTTTAGAGTTTTTCAAATTCATACTCCCAATCACAAATAGAATCTCAAAGGATTCCACCACCTCATGTCTCCAAACATACATTTTTCATTTCAAAACTATTTAATATAATATGATTAAATCATATAAACACAAATTTCATGATATTATAATAATTAAAATATAATTGAGTGCATTTTTTAACTGCACAAGTTTTCTATAACGATAAAAAGCATCAAATCTTACTACAACAAAATGCATATTTTTTAATAAATAACGAAAGTATCAGGGATTATGTACAATAGTATTTTTAAGGTTTTATCATACAACATCACTATTTTTTTACATCAAGATAATTTTTTATTCATTTAAAACCTCACAAATTTTAAAAACCTCGTTATAAAATTTCTTAAAAATATTGAAATTTTTATAATTTTAATCTCCATAACATATAAAATGTTATGTCGTGACAATCTTACAAGTGTTGTTATTTCCATTTTTTGGTAATGAAAGAAAATTTTAATTGAGAAATTCTATAAAAAATATTTATTTTTTAAAAATTGAGATAGACATAATGTGACATATCTCGAGGTGAATAAATTTTCTAAGTGGGCTGACTTGCAAAAACAGATCTACGACATCCAAAACCAAGCTTTCCCTTCTCTCTCCTCTATTTTTTTCCTATTTTTCCTCTCCTACTCTCTTTTTGGGCAAAACAAAAATGCCGAGCTTTTTTTAATAAGTTTTTTATATGATGTTAGCTAATAATGCTAATTTGTAGGTAACTTCTCTTTAATTTCAATTATTTCTAATGACTATATATATATATATATATATATTGGACTTATAATGACTCTTAAAATAATTTTTTATTATTATATGTCAAAATAACTCTTTTAAATTTTAATGGTTACTACAATAACTGTTAGGAAGAGTTTAATGCCATTGGTGATGATCTAAGCTAGGTCTTCTTATATAGGGTACTTGTTGGCAAGAGTTGAATAATATTGGCAATGATTAAAGCCTCATTCTTTTACACATGATACATATCACCAAGAGTTATATGTTGTTGGTGTTGATCAAAACCCAATCCTACGGCAAAGGCTTTAGTTGGCATTGGTCTCATTTTTATAGTGCATGAGGGAATCATAATAAGATTTTCATTCAATCTAACTAAATTTAGGACCAACAATAAGGCTAAATATGAGGCTCTAATAGTGGGTTTGGAGATGTCCATTTCATTCAGGATTCAGAATCTTCAAATCTACAATGATTCTCAACTTCTCATAAATCAAGTTCATGGCTTCTACAAGATTTATAATATTGAGTTGGCCCATTATCATTAGTGAACTCTTGAACTTCCAAAACAAGTGTCAAATATTATGATAGCTCGAGTTTCTCGAGGTCAGAACAACAAAGAAAATTTCTTAGCCAAATTAGCTAAGGAAATGTTAAATATGGACGACAATGAGCCTATATTGATTGCAGTCTACACTTGCCGGGTCTTAGAACCAGCGATTCTATAATCCCAGAAGGAAGAGGGAATACCAAATTCAAGCCAGCAGAATACAACTCCAGTTGATCCTCAATCTCCCCAACAAGAAGCTCTTAAAGACCAGCCACATGAATATAAAGCAACCAAAAGAAGATGCAGATCTAGCAGATGCTCTGAGTCATGCTGGTATTATTTGGACCATTCATCGACTACTTCGGAGAAAATAAGCTCCCAATAAATAAGTCACTAGGCTCGTAAATCATAAAAAGGGCATTACAATATATGTTTGTTAATGACACTCTGTATCGACGAGCTTTCAAACAAATATAGCTAAGATGTCTAAGAACCAAAGAGGCTTATAGAGTTGTAGTTGAAGTTCACGAAGGACTTTGTGGTGCACACCAATCAGGTCCCAAAATGGCTGCTAAAGTCAAGAAAATAAACTATTTTTGAAGGATTATATTGACCACACAAAAATAATGTTATCCATCAACCGCCAAATCCACTTCACCGAATAATAGCGTCATGGTCATTTGAATGTTAGGGTACTAATATAATCAGGTCAGTAAACCCGTCATCATCAGCTGAACACTGCTACATACTAACAACAACTGATTATTTCCCTATGTGGGCAAAAGCGAATCCATTCAAAAAAATCATATTTGAGCATGTGATCAACTTCTTCACTCACAATATCATCTATAGATTTGATGTACTACACCGTATAATCTCATACAGTGGGATATCATCCAAGAGTATCAAGATTCACAAGTTTGTTGATCAACACAAAATTGATTGTTGATACATATCTATCTACAACCCAAGGGTGAATGGTCTAGTGAAGGCCTTTTACAAAACACTAGTGAATTTTCTCAAGAAGATTCTCATAAAAAATAAAAGGGAGTGGTACTTAATAAGATTAACGAAGCACATTGGTGTATCATACTACTTACAATATTACAACTAAAGTCACTCCTTATACACTGATATTCAGGTTTGAAGTAGCGCTGTTATTGGAGATCGAGTTGTTGTCACTGTGGACCTCCGAAAGAGCATCGCTCGTGAGGTACGAACGCAGAGGTTACGGCCGCACTATCCCGTAGGATAAAACGATTGTAGGCCTCTACACTCGACCACAAACATGTCGATGGAAGGGCAGATTGGATCGTGCATACGACTAACCATTGAGGATAGAGGTTGTCGCCAATACACCCCGATGGGTATATACATGACCTAGTCACGGGTTTCCCGCACCCGATACAGCAGTTCGAATGGGGTTTAGTAGATGTGGAACCGAGTTTCCCATGGGCGCAAGCCCCCGTAGTTAATTACATCCCAGGCCGGAGCCCAAGAAAACACTCGATTAAGGATCATACATTATCCTCTCCTAAAGTGGGATTGATACATCGGTGTAAACTAAGAGGTCCTACTCAAAGAGAAGAAAGGTCCGAAGGGCTGAATCAACATGCGTGGCTCATATAAGCATTCAAAGGCTCTAGGGTACTAAAGAGAAACTAGACGAAAGAAAGTCAGGCAAACGATCACATGCATGAGAGAATGATGGAGGTGGCGTCAACCTATGATGCAAATGAGTAGGATTTAGAGTCCCTGAAAAGAATGGACCTACCTACTATTTAAAGCACACTACGAGACCAAGTGTAGTAGCCTCAAATCCTAGATCTAGAATGGGCTTAGTGTTCTACACAACACTAAGACCCGTGTCCTAGCTAATGCAGTGCAAAACCTGGACTTATCTCGGCCTGGATTGGGGAGCCAGCTAACCACCTACTCGCTTTAAAACCATGCTATCAGGTCAATTATGAAAGATGGATGGGTGGTACAATTGTTGGAAATATGACCGACATCAAGAGGATTTCCTAAGTAGTCCTAGACTTATGTGGGTCAGATGCTCCTAGCTAATGCAATTAAATTTTATTTAGTTGGTTATTATTGTAATGCATGCTAGTTGAGATGTTAGCTCATGAATGCTATAAAATTTTAAAAACAGGCTTATAGAAAATAAATTTTTAGAAAAGACTGAATCTCCCTAGGTCCGGCACTTCATTCTCATAGGCTAGATTATCCGGACTCTACCCGCAGGCAGGGAGATGTCTTATAGCAAGCAAAGAAGAATGCAGTAATATGCATGCGATCCCGGACGGTTCCGACAATTCCCTAGGTTTATTAAGTTTCTAGATTATTTAAAACTTAAATATTAAATTTTGGTTATGAGTAAAAAAATTTTTATGATCCTTAGAGAGCCTAACAGAATCCAGGCGAGAAATAAAAGAGCATTCAAGAAAGAAACCTAAGAAAAACAGGCAATTTCTACTACGCAATCAGGTAAACACATCAATATAAATCCAAAAATAATCAACTAAATGGTCATATGCAAATTGCCATTAATACAACCCAGATATGCAGAAAATAAAGTGGCTGGGCACCACTGCCAACAACCCGAATTTCTAAGCCTACGATAGACGCAAATGACTTTGACTAGGATATTGGTCTTCAGGTCTTCAGTCTTCTTTGGATCACTCCTCCTCGGACTCCTTGGATCTCCCTCCTTAGACTCTTTGGATCTCTCCTCCTCGGACTCCTTGGATCCGTCGTGGCTTGAATATCCAAACGAAGAAACAATTCTCCCCTTTGTGGATGATTACCTTTTCTCTTTGGATATCTAAAGCCATCCAACTCGATCTCACAAATGGAAGAAGACTCTCCCCTTTAGGATGCCTTATTCTTTTGGAATTCTAGTTGGATAAGGATATCCCAACTCAAAGTTGCATTTTCACAACTCTTAAACAAATTTTACATCCATTTAAAAATAGAAAATACTAGACTCCCTGCAAAGTTATCCTAATAATCATCTCAAACAGTTTATAGATGAAAATAAAGCTCAACCCATTGAAGTTGTGCCAAGCCATGCTCTTAATTATGAGGGCTAAGCAGTCCACCTGTAGCAGTTATAAATATTTTAGCCCTTATTTATTTAGGGGGGCTGAGCAAGCACCTGTATAAGATAATATTAGAAATTATAATGGTGCCCCCCTTTTTATCAGCTTGAGCATGTCCACCTGCAAGGAAGAACAATATATATATGACGTTCCTAACCTAGGGGAAGATCTAGCGCTCATCACATCACAGAGTGCCAAAACAGTAAGCCAAACACACATTCATTTCAAACAGCTGCAATGAATACACGGGAATGCTCCGGTACACACAGAAAATAAAACAGCGGCCTATCTAGTTGACTTTCTAATCTGGGTCATTTTATGAAAATCTAAAATTTTTTATAAATCAAGGCCCTAATTGGAGTCTAATGCAAATGAGTTTTGCCTAATTTGGAATTCTACAATTAGTTATGGATTTTCTAAAGTTCAGGGCATTAGGGGAATTTCTAATTTTTCTTAATAAATGGTGTTTTTATTATTTTGCTCCAAATCAACTCCAACCGATTGGAATCACTCTCAAGTTAGGGGACCTGTAGAAAGTGATCCAAATGTTTGGGGGAATTTTTGAGTCTTTTAATAATTATTTAATAAACTATTAGGGCAAAATGGTAATTTCCACCTATGGTCAAATTAAGGGTCAACTATAGTCAAAGTTAGGAGCCCTATTTACTAAGGTCAAAGTTCAGATTATGTCAGTTCAAGCTATTAGGAATTTCTGACCTAAAATATATTTATTGTTAATTTTTAGAACGGGTCCGAGTATTAATTTAGCAGGTTTTATTATGGTATAGTTAATTAAGGGGTCTAAAAAGCCTAAAAATTCCTTAGAAAATTCCTGGATGGTTTTAGATGTCACTAAGTTTAAGTTTGGAAGTTTTTATGTCAATTGGGGGTCTATCCTAGCCCCTAAGAAATTTCTAAATTCGCTAGACGTAATTCGTTATTATTGTCCTTAAGGGTGTCACTATGTTTGTAAAGGTTTAAATAGAGTTTTGCACAACACTCAAGGTAGTAAATGCATGGAATACATTACAAGCCATGTAAACAACCAATTTCCTAGATCTAGGAGAGCCTAAACTAAGTGGTGGTGCATCCATTACACATGCAAAACTATAAACAAAAAAGAAAAAAAAAGAACCTACAGAAGGGATTAGTGAATGATTGGAACTCAATCACCCACTAATTAACTCCCCCATAATATTGTTCTTCATGCATATAACCATGTTCCAAAATTTTCATCGATGGGGTTCCCAAAAAAAGGGTTTAATTATAAGTAATTTCAAAAAAATATTCAAATACATATAATATAATATATTTTTGGAAATAAGTAATTAAAAAGAACTCAATTTATAATAAATTATAATATATGGGACACATTGGACCATACCTATTGAGGTTTAAAAATAATTTGAAAAATAATTTGTAATAGAGAAAAAATACTCAAATAGCAATCTAGATAGAAATCTGTACAAGACAGAAGAATTTAGGTTCTAAAATATTTTAAATAAAGTTAGGTATTTTATGAAAAGAATGAGGGGTTGCACGCCTAATCCGATTTAAACGGGAAAATTTATGATTTTTAGGAAGTTTTTTTTTTTTTAATAATTTTTTTATTTTTAAATACAATAAAAAAGCGTAAATTTTAAATAGTTTTAAAAATACATGATATTTCAACATTAAATAATTATTAATTGATATTGATTAAAAATACTAGTAACGTTTGAATATAACAATAAATTTAAACATAAAATAAAATATACTATATATTCAATAATATTTTTAATTATTTAAATAGCTAAAGGTAATTACAATAACATTTACTTGTAAAAATATATTTTTTATATTTAAATAAATATGATAATAATAATAATAATAATAATAATAAAATACAAAACAGTAAAAAAAAGATTTAACATAATATAATCATTAATACTATAATTAAAATTATAATAAAATATTAATAAAATAATTAAAAGAATATATATATATATATTTTAAAAAAAGTATTTTTACTGTTTTCAAAATAATTAAAAAATATACTTTATAATTTAAAATGAAAATAATTTTAAATTAAAGATAGTTCAATTCCGATCGATTCTATATATTGTGCGTCGAAAATGGAGAGAAATTAAATTTTCTAGGAATTTTTGAAGAAATCTGAGTTAAAATAAATTAAAAATCAAAATTTTAAAATAAATATCGGCGGCGGGGACATGTGGTAGCATCCGGTTTTCTCCCGTAACCGCGGAGGCGGCTGCTGCTCTCGGTGCGCCAAGTGGCAAGCATGGATTGGCCACCGCGGTTCTCGGCCAATGATTGCGCCGCCACAATCAATGGCCATGATTGACAATCATTACGGCGACGGTCCGGCAGCTACTTAGCCACGTCGGATGCCGTCTCTGCCGTCCGATCCGCGTGATCTTGAATCAACGGCCTCGATTGAGTTGGACGGGAGGACGTCCATAGGCTCGGTTCAGCAGGCGGACGGAATCGCGGTTCGACCAGATCTGTGTCGTTGATTGGCAGAATCAACGGTTCAGAAAACACGTGACTGGAAGCCAGCCGGACCGAACCCTAAAACAATAATCTTGCTCGTTCTCGTGATAGGATGAATAAAACTTGATGAAATTTTAGATACAAGATGAAAAAAATGAAGAGCATCGATGGTGGATAAAAAATGCGGTCTGAAACGCACTTAATCAAACGCTGATTAACTTCATGTGTTCTAACTAAGGTTTAGGATTATACCAAAAATACTCGATAGAATTGAGGGATCTCTAGCTTGTTGCACTTGTAGACTGCCCACGCTCCTAGTTGTAGAAGAAACTGCGTTTCGAAATGCGATGGATCGATCGGAAGAAGCCTTGGAATGTTTTGGCATTCGGTTCGCCGGAAAACTCGCCGCCGGCGACTCCAAATACTTGGGTCTGGCTTGGGGAAGGTCGGGGGAACCTAAGGGAGCACTCTCACAAAATCTTAGATGCTGAGAGGGTCTAGAGATCGAGCAAGAGTTAAAAAGTCCCTAAAAATAACCTAAATTTTGTATTTAAAGGCTCTAACCCTATGGCCAACAGCTCAGATCGAATCCTGAGGTGATTTGGAGGGAAACCTATCAGATTTGGCCGTGGTTTTGAATTCAAAATGAAAGGGAATTAATTAGGGCCATAAATCTCATTAATTAGGCTCTTAACGGGCTCTAATAGGTGACTATGACATATTAATGGCCAAATTTGACTAAGTTAACATTTGACTTAGTCAAATCAGTCAGTTATGTCAAATGGGTATGAGGTTTGAGCCATGAATGAGATTGGATTTGATTTGGGCCCTTAATGGGCCTAATGGGTCAAAATAACCCATTAAGGCTTGGATTGGTCAATCTAGCCTATTTAGATCCATGGAGTGAGGCTCGAACTCCAGAAGCCATGAGATTGATTAGAATTGAAGTTAGGACTCAAAAAGACCTAATAGGTCAACCTAGGTTGACTTAGTCAACCAGGTTGACCCTGGGACCAGGTCTGGGCTCGAGAGACTCAAATTGACCCATTGGATCCAGTGGAAGGGGTCTAGGAGTCTGGCTTGGTCAATTTGACCAAGTCAACTCTTTTGACCCACGGTTTAGCAAAATCGAGGTCAACAAACGGACACCCAATAGGAGCGATGACAAGTAATGAACCGCTCGTGTTGGCGTTGACCGACTAAGCCACATAAAGTAGATTGAAAATCATAAGTGAAAGAATATCATAAAGATGGTGGAAAAAGTAGGAGACTCTTCTCCTAGCCTTGCCCTATGGCGAGGGCAGAGCCTAGGAGAGTGGAAAGCAGCAGTGCACAAGTAAGGTATCACTGAGACAGTGAACCGGTAGTAGGGTCTTCTCTTGGTTACCCTTCAACAAGGGTAGAGCCAGGGAAAAGAACCAAAGTAGAAGTCACTTACGAAGGTGAAAACAAGGTAAATGAGTTCTCCCCTAGCCTTGCCCTATAGCGGGGGCAGAGCTAAGGAGAAAACTAACAATAAAGATCACCTACAAAGGTGAAAAAGTAAGCGGGGTGTCTCTCCTTGCCTTGCCCTATGACGAGGGCAGAGCTAAAGAGAGGACCAAAAGTAACTATCACCCCAAGGGTGACAAAGGTAGAGGGGTTCTTCCCTGGCCTTACCCTGTAGCAGGGGCAAAGCTAGGAGAACCAAAAGTAAGGTAGTAAAAGTAGACCGACTATCTGCCTGACTATATCGAATCAGCAGAATAGAAGGTGAAGGGGATCCCATCTCCTCCTGCTCATCTCAGAATAGTGGATTGGGGTGACTCAGTATCTGCCTAACCAAATCGAGTTAGCAAATAGCGGAATCACTAAACCTGGTGTCTGCCTAATCGGAACAAGACACTCAAGGAAAAAAGGTAGCTAGGAATTCCTACCAGGTGCTCTGTCAGGCCCTCTCTACCAGGTAAGTACACCAGCTTCCTGTCGGTTCATTTCAAACGACATGATAGAAGGTGAAACAATCCCATCTCCTGTTGCTCATCTCAGAATAGTGGATTGGGGTAACACAATATTTGCATGACCAACTCAAGATGGAAAATAAAGGGAGTCACAAAATCTAGTGCCCGTTTGATCAGAATAGGACACTCAGGAAAAGTGGCGAGGAGTTTCTTCCAGGTGCTCTGCCAGGCTCTCTCTACTAAGTAAAGCCAACTACATGCCTGACCATGTCAAACCGCAGGGTAGAAGGTGAAAAGATCCTTCCCCTCCTGCTCATCTTAGAATAGTGGATTGGGGTGACTCGATGCTTCTGCCTGACCTCAGCAAAAGTAAAGAAGACAAAAAATAGAAGCATGCGTAGTCTTTTACAGGGCATCCGAAGTAAAAGGGTGTTGAGGAAGGCCTCCCAGGGACTCTATTGGGCTCACTCAACTGGTAAGTAAAGAACTATCTATTTGGTCGTATTTGGGCAACAGGGTAGAAGGTGAAAAGGATCCTGCCCCTTCTGCTCCTTTCGAAATAGTGGATTGGGGTGGCCACTACTTCTGCCTGACCTTAGCAAGAAGCTCATGAACCACGAAATGGAAGCCTGCTTAATCTTTTGCAGGACATCCAAAGTAAAGGGGTGTTGAGGAATTGCGCCTCCCAGGAACTCTGTGGGGCTCACTCAACAAGGTAAGTAAAACCAACCACCTGTCTAGCCATATCTAGGCGATAGGGTAGAAGGTGAAAAGGATCCCGCCCCTCCTGCTCCTTTCGGAGCAGTGGATTAGGGTGACCATTGCTTATGTCTGACCTCAACGAGAAGCTCATGAACCAGGAAATGGAAGCCTGCTTAATTTTTTACAGGACATCCGGGGTAAAAAGGGTGTTGAGGAATTGAGCCTCCTAGGGACTCTGTCGGGCTCACTCGACAAGGTAAATAAACCCAACCACCTATCTGGTCGTATCTGGGCGGCAGGGTAGAAGGTGAAAAGGATCCCGCCCCTCCTACTCCTTTTGAAGCAGTGGATTGGGGAGGCCACTTCTTCTTCCTGACCTCAGCGAGAAGCTCATGAACTATGAAATGGAAGTCTGCTTAGTCTTTAACAGGACATCCGAAGTAAAGAGAGGTGGTAAGGGACACCTTCCAAGGGCTCTGATAAGGCTTCACTTTAACCAAGTAAGCTACAACATCTACTCCACCGGCTCGATCTTGCAAATGAAGAAGGGCTCAATACCCACTCAGTCATTTCAATTAAGTGAATAAAGAGTCAAGCTCTGATGCCTGCCTGATCACAACATGACAGTCAGAAGATTGGCAAGGAGTACCTGTCAGGTGCTCTATCAGATCCTCTCTACCAAGTAATACCAACTACATGCCTGTTCATTTCAAACAGCAGGATAGGAGGTAAAAGTCACCTCAACATCATCCTGACACAGATCTGTGCAGGGATGCGAGGGAGAAAAGAGTAAATAAATGGGATGATTTTAAGGGTAGGGCCACCTAGGGAACCCCTTCTAGTAATTTGGTAACCACATGGTAGAGGACAAATCGTCGTGGCCATGAGTATCCAAATACTGTCAGGATCTCCTAGGGAATCCTGACTCTACACAAAAGGGAAGGAGGATATCAGAATGATGTCTCCCAAATAAAGCTGACAGAGATACATCCTTAGTAGAGTATGCAAAGGGGTAATCTCATTCCAAACGAGCAAAAAGAACTGGAGTAGCGATGGGGTACCTCTACTACAAAAGGTAGGACTAAGCCTAGTAACAAAAACAATCCTCATAGAGGCTACAATGGTAAACCCATACCAACTGATGGGGACCCTGTAAGAAGTGAAAAGAGTATCAAAACATCCAAATGACCTCTCCAGTAGCTAGGAGTTGGATCTCAATGGGGAAAGAAGTGGTAAAAATTTGAAAGAGCTGATTCTATACTAGAGAATCAAGGCTCAAGAAAGAGGTGAAGGTGGCACCTAAGGCACGACGCCCCATATCACCAAGTAAGAGGAAAAGAACCAAAGCAGCGAGAGAGAACTCTCGCTACTCAGGGCAAGAACTCTGAATAGGAGAAATCTCACAGTGGTAACACCCACACAAACTAGTGGGACCCTGTGGAAAGTGAAAGTGACCTTAACACACTCATAGGACTAATCTAACAACTGAGCCTAGTGTATGAATGGTAAGATAGGTCATGAAAAGTAGTAGAAGAACTGATCTACTGCGAGAAGATCGAAGTTCTTAAAGTAGTGATGCTAATATCCGAGGCGGGGTATACTACATTACTACAAGTAAAGCAGCTCTATGTAGTAAAGGAGACACTCTTACTACCTGAGGATAGTAATCATATATAAGAGCGAAAAATCATCAAACGAGTCACAGTGGTAACACCTGCCCTGATCAGGTAGGACCCTGTGTGGAGAAAAAGCAATAAAACAACATTTACAGGGCTACTCTAGCAGCTAAGAGTAGAGTACAAATGTAGAAAGCAGGTGAGCAAAGAAACCAAGGAGCCAATTTTTGACTAGAAAATCAAAGCCCCTGAGGATGTGATGCTAACATCTGAGAGATGATGTACTACATCACAACTAAGGAAATAACTTTAGGTAGTGAGGGGACATCCTCACTACCGAGGATAGTAATCATGAACGAAATCAATGATTACCAGAAGGGTCACAGTGGTGACACCTACCCTAACTGGGTAGCACCCTATGAGAAGCAAAAACAATAAGACAACACTCATAGAGCTACTCTAACAGCTACGAGTAGGGTACGAATGTTATAGTGTGTGAGCAAAGAAACTAAGGAGCTGATCTTCTACTGGAAAATCAGAGCTCTTGAAGTTGTAATGCTAACACATGAGAATAGATGTACCACACCATAATTAAGGAAACAACTCTGAGGTGATAAGGGAGTACTCCTGACACCTAGTACAATAATTATCAGTAAAATCCATGATTATCAGAAGATCATAGTGGTAACACCTACCCCAATCAGGTAGGACCCTATGCAAAGTGAAAGTAACACTGCAACATCCATAGGACCACTCTGACAGCTCAGAGCTATGTATGAATGGGAGAGTAGGCTACTGAAAGAGAGTAGTAGGGGGGCGATCCTTTCTCAGAAAGACCTAAGCCCTGAAGGTAGTGATGTTGATATCCAAGACTTAGTGTACTACATCACTAGCAGAGAAAAATATTTAGAATCATAAAGATTAATTAACCAATTAAGTGGAAACTCAACCTTGAAGAGACCACCAAAGTGCTCTCAAAGGAGAAGCAAGAGCAATTTTAAGGAATTTGAGCTCTTAGAGTATTTTACTGGGTTCCTCCTGTGACAAGGGCAATCGATTTTGCTCCACTAAGAGCTTCCATCTTTTTATCACATGTATATTTTTTTTAATGGGGATTGTGAATGATTTTGATAACCTAGACCATGTTCGCCACATGAACAAAACTGAGAAATTTGTGCTTTTAGAGAGTTTATACCGGGTTCCTCCTGTGACAAGGGCAACCGGTTTTGCTCTAACAAGAGCTCCCCTCTTTTATCATACATAAATTTTTAAATGGGGATAGTGGATGGTTTTGATAACCCAGATCATATTCGCCACATGAACAAAACTGGGAAAAAAATCTAATAGGACCTCGTAAAGAAGTGAAAATTTAGTTTTGATAATCCAGACCACATTCATCTCATGTGAATGAATTGGGGAACAATCATAATGAAATTGATGTACAATTGAAATCAACATCAGGATGGATGATCAACACTACTACATTTGACTAGCATGGGAAGATATGGACCCTATATCTTATCTAAAAAAGAGTCTAAACCGATTACTCTAACATCCTTGATCACATTCAACTCATATGAATGGACTAGGGGCTACATCTATCAGATCAGGACTGATAGGAAGAAGAAACTCAAATAGGGATAGTGGATCTCTATCACCATACCTGACTGTTATAGGGTGGTGTGGACCCAGTATCACCACTCAAAAACTAGACTCGAACTATTAGTTTTGATATCCTAGACCATACTTGAGGTGGCAGGTGAAACTGGGGGACTAAGCCCTGCAAAGGAGATAACAAACTAAAAATTTTATGCGATGGCACCAACATGATTGGTGTGCACAGACAAAAGTACAAAACATCGCTACGGCGTATTAGTGTATCACCTCTAATGATAACCTTATACTCTTCAAAGCGAACGTCGTGTGGTAGAGGACAAGTCGTCGTGGCCACACAAACTGCTGAAAAGTAAGAGGAATCCTTTTAGGAGCTACATATACAGAGGGATATCTATAGGCGGTAGGGAGGCTCCTCTGTGAAGTATTAAACTCAAGCAAAGTAATTTTTCAAGTACTGCCCGTTGATGACAGGCATCGGGTGAATGCCATTTGCATCAATAAGTAGGTATGCACCACCTTCATAAACTTGCTCTACAGCGAAGGGGCCTTCCCAAACAGGCTCAAACTTACCACCTCGTCGACAGTGCAAGATGATAGGCCTACACAAAACAAGAACTAACTCGTTTACCCAGAAAGCACGGGGTCTAACAAGGCACTCGTAGTGCTATGCCATTCGAGCCTGGCATAGCTTAAGGCATTGATAAGCTCGTAAGTAAAGCTCATCTAAACCATCAAGCTCTTCCAACCTTAGTCGGACATTATCTTCATCAGATAGAATGTAACTAACTGCTACACGCAGTAAGGATAGCTTGACCTCAAGTGGGAGGACCGCTTCAGCCCCAAAAGCTAAAGCATATGGGATGGACTAAGTAGGAGTACAATAGGTAGTCCTATATGCCCATAATGCTTTAGATAACTTATCATGTCATTCTCTCTTATTTGCAACAAGAATTTTTCTTATCAGTTGCTTAAGAGTCTTATTAAATGCCTTTTCCAATCCATTGGCTTTGGAGTAATTTATTGAAGAGTATCACAAATTAATGTTATGGCGGCGGACAAATCTTACAATTTTGGTGCTTCTAAATGAGGGGCCATTATCTGAGATTATACGATGTGAAACACCAAAGCGATAAACAATGTTATCGCGAAAAAAGCGCATCACATCTTCTCATTTAACTTCCTTAAGTGGCCCAGCCTCTGCCCACTTAGAGAAGTAATCAGTGGCGGCTAAAATAAACCTATGACCCTTAGAGGAAGGAGGGTCTATAGGACCCACCACATCCGTGCCCCAGCCCTCAAATGGCCAAGAAGAAATAGTAGGGTGCAACAGATTTGGGGGTTGGTGAATCACCGTGCCGTAAATCTGGCACTAGTGGCACCTCTTAGGGTGCTCCATACAATCGTGGATCATAGTCGGCCAGTAGTAGCTAAGTCGTTTAATCCTGCCTTTCATTTTAGGTCCAGATTGATGGGCACCAAAAAGCCCTTAATGTATCTCGCTCATGACTCGACTAGCCTCTTCTTTACTGAGGCATCTAAACCATATTTGGTCAAAAGAACGTCGATACAAGGTTTCATTTACATAGGCGAATGATAATGTTGACCTCGATTTTGCCCAGAACCTTGGTCAAAGGGTTGACTTGGTCAAATTGACCAAGCTAGATCCTAAGACCCTCTCCAATGGGTTTAGTGGGTCGACCTGAGTCTGTTGAGCCCAGACCTAGGCTTTGAGTCAACCTGGTTGACCAAGTCAACCAGGGTTGACCCAAATTGACCCAAACCCTCCTATTGAGCCAAAATTAATTTCAGGGCTCTTCGAGCTCATTTCTCTCCTCCACTAGACTCAGTAGGTCAGACCCAACCTACTGGACCTAGCCTTGGGCCTTGAGTCAACCCAGTTGACCAAGTCAACCAGGGTTGACCACATAGCCCATTTAGAGCCCAAATCCATTCAAAATCAAATCCGATCAATATCATGGCTTGATCCTCACTCTCCCTTGACTCCCTTGATTGGTTTGACCAAGTCAAACTCTGACTTGGTCAAATCAGGCCCTTAATAGGTTAAATCAACCTATTTAAGTGGATTTAAGAGACATTTAATGCATTTAAAGGCTCTAATTTAATTCCCTTTGATTCAAAAATCAAAACCACGGCTATTTCCCTCTAATTTCCCTCCTAAAAAGCTGGTGATTCGATCTCAGCCGTTAAGATTAACCCCAAGGCTTTAAATACCTAAAATTCGGTTATTAGTGGGGATCTTTTTGCTCTTTCTCTCTCTCTCAAGACAATCTCAGGCTCTGAGAGTACTCCCACGACCTCCTATCACCTTTCCCGACCAAATCCAGCGGCCAGAAGCTCGCCGGCGGCGAGACTCCGGCGAAACCGAGCCCATTTCCGTTCCAGGATGAATCCCGATCAATCCAAGGCGTTTCAGGACTTGAGTTCAACAGGAGACTTGTGCTTGGAGATCCCACGAGTCCAACGAACCCAAGATCTCCCGAATCCACCATGTGGATTGAGGTATATCGCAAACCCTAGCCTAAGACACTTAGATTTAAATAACTTCTTTTACAATGCATATTTAGTTGAGTTCTTAGGACCCCATGAATGCTCTTCGTTCCTAGTACCTACATTTAAAATTTTACTAAGTTTCATCGTGTCGTTTGAGAGAACGAGGCGAAAGACACCCTAACCTTTCAGATTCACCCTGGCGCACCGTCTGCGGGATCTTGGCCGTTGATCTCGTGATCAACAGTCGAAACCGCGCGGATCCGCGGCTCTGCCCGCCCGCAGCGCCTGATCCCGCAGTTTTGGGCTCGGTCCGGCTCGATCTGGGATGTTAATCCCTAACAGCGGCCGATCGAGCGGTCACCAGGCTCCGCCGACGTGGCTAAGTGGACGCGGGTCCACGGTCCGATTGGCGCAATGATTGCGCCAATCATTGCTGGCGGCGCAATCATCGCGCCGCCAAGCAATGATTGGCTGCGGTTCCGCGGTCCAGTAAGGACCCGCCACGTGTCGCCGCCTATTTGAATTTTTTTATTATTATTTTAAAACACAAAAAACTTAAAAAATTTGCCAAAAATTCATTTTTGCTCCGATTTTGGCGTATAATACATCGTTTTGATCGTATTTTTATTCTCTACCTGTTAAAAAAATTTTTTATTAAAATGAACTATAGATTTTAATTTATTTTAAAAATAGCAAAACCCTTTTCTTTAACATTATTTAAATAATTATTTTAGTTTAATTATTATTATATTATTATTTTAATAATTATTTATTATACTAATTATCATTTCTTTTTTATTGTAAGTTGCTGTTTTGTCTTTTATTATCATTAGTATTATTATATATTTTAATATATACATTTAAATATTATTTATTTTTAATTATTTTAAAAATCCCTTTTATTGCTATGAACTTACAAAAATCATAACTTTCTCGTTTTTAATCCGCTGTCGACGCACAGCGCCTTGATTTGAACGTATTTGAATTCTGCATATTCTGGAACTAGGTTTATTTGAAATTTTTGGATGTGCATGCAGTTATTTGGAAAACAGTAAATAGCACTATTTTAAAACTATTTAATTATTGTCTTTAAACTTTGAAATTGCATAACTTTCTCGTTTTTAGTCGGATGTTGATGCACAGCACCTTGTTTTGGGTGTATTTGGAATTCTGCATATTTTAAGACTATTTTTAGATAAAATTTATGTTTACATTTTCTGTTATTCCAAAACAGTAAAATATCACTATTTTAAAATATTCTTTTATTATGTTTAAACTTCGGAAAATCATATCTTCGTCGTTTTAAATCGGATTTTTGCGTATAACCCCTCGATCTTTTCAAAAAAAAGTGTATTTATTTTTGAAACCATTTTCAGCCTTTGATTTTGGCTTTTTTGGCAGATTTCTGACTTGGGGAGATATCTGATTACTTAACTATTATTTAAGTAGCATAATGATTATTTTCAGGATACAAAATATTTTCAAATCATTTTGAGGCGTCGATTGAGTGATCAGTGGGTCTCCTTATATCTATGTATTATGAATCGACTTACTTTTTTAATTATTTTATTTTTCAAAATATATATTTATATTTATAAGTATTTTGAAACTATTTTAAAATTACTTATAATTAAATCCTACATTTTGGGATATTCGCTACTCCATAAAATTTTAGACATGGGTTCTATGAATGAAGAGCAATCATGGGGGAGAGGATTAGTGGGTGATTGAGTTCAAATCATTCATTAATTCCTCCATTAGGTGTCTTTCCTTTTATTTTCCGTAGATTGCATGTGTAGGTCGCACCACGAGCATTTAGTTTAGGTTCTCCTAGATCTAAGGACATGGTGTATTTATTTCATTTTTTTTGTACTCCCATGCATTTATTACCTTGAGGGTTAGACAAAACATCACTTTAAACCCATATAACGTAGTGACACCCTAAGGACAATAATTAAGGATCCGTCTAGCGAACTTAGAAGTTTTCTATGAGCTAGGATAGATCCCGGATTGACATGAAAACTTTAATATTTAAACTTAGTGACATCGTAAACCTCCCAGATTTTTTTAGGAATTTTTAGGAGTCTTTAGACCCCTTAGTTAACTAACCCTAATTAACTGGCTAATTAAGGCTTCGAGACCTTTCGAAAATTACAATAATTACATTTTAGGTCAGAAAATTACCCACCATATCTTGAGTTGTCCAGAATCTGACCCTTGACTTTAGATAAATAGGGCTCCTCAGTTTGACTCTAGTTTGATCCTCAATTTGACCTTAGGTGGAAATTACTTTTTTGCCCCTAATAAATTATTAAAAATTATTAAAAATCCCAAATTTTCCTCAAACACTTGGGGTCACTTTCTCAGGTCATCCCTAAGCTTTGGGAGTGATTACAATCAGTTTGGAGCTTATTTGGATCAAAACAGTAAAATCGGCCCTTCCCTAGGAAATTTAGAAAATTCCCTTAATTACCTTGATCTTTAGAAATCCATAACTAATTGTAGAAAATTCCAAATTAGGTAAACTCACTTGCGTTAGACTTCAATTAGGGCCTAGTATTTATCAAAAATATTATATTTCTAGAAATTGGCCTAGATTAGAAAGTCAACTTTTTGGTCAACCGTAGTTCATTTAGGGCCCGAAACTTAAAAAATTCATAACTTTTCCTAGAGAACTCCAATTTCAGCCTACTACCTGTCTAACTGCTCATCTTAAGGTCTAGTATTTTCCTAGGGTGTTAGGAATCCCAAACCCAGCCTATTTTTCATAGTGACTTTTTGGACCCATAGTCTAGTCACTAGGAGGATCCAGAACTTTCTAAAATTGGCTAATATGACTTTAACTTCAAATATAATCATCCCAAGCTCTTAAAACTAATCAATGAACTGAGATAATTAAAATGCACCCTAATTCACTAATATTGGAATTTCAACAAAAATTTCCTTTTCTGGCCTACAACAAACCTGAACTCTATATAACTTTAACTAACTACCCTGCTTAGGACCTACCCAAACCACACTAGCCTTACACACACATAGAATTGTTTGCTAGGGCACTACTTCTAGATCTAGGTTAGGCCGCTGGGTTTTATTTTTCTACTGTGTGCCGAAGCTTTCCGTGGTTTTCATTGCATGCTGTTTGAAATTGTTGGTGTGTGTGCATACTTTTTCTGTATTCTGTGATGTGATGAGCGCTAGATCTACCCCTAGGTTAGGAACGTCATATATATACTGTTCTTCCGTACAGGTGGCAATGCTCAATGCTAATAAAAGGGGGGAGCATTATCATGATTTTTAATAATATTTTATGTAGGTGCTTGCTCAGCTTCCCCCCCCCCCCAAATAAAAATGAGGGCTAAAATTAATAATTATAACTGCACAGATGGAGCTGCTTAGCCCTCATAATTAAGAGCATGGCTTGGCACAGGGTCAATGGTGTTAGCACTTTCATTTTTATATAAACTGCTTGGGATTTTTTTATTAGGATAACCTTGCAGGTCTTTTAGAATTTTTCAGTTTTATATCTGATGTAAAATTTATAATAATGAGTTAAGAGTTGTGAAAATGCACTATGAGTGAGATTTTCTTATCCAGCTCGAATTCCAAAAGAAGAAGGCATCCCTAAATGAGAGGGTCTTCTTCCATTTGGAAGATCGAGCTGGATGGCTTTAGATATCCCAAGAGAAAATGCAATCATCCCCAAAAGGGAGAATTATCTCTTCGTTTAGATATTCAAGCCACGACGGATCTAAGGAGTCTAAAGAGGAGAGATCCAAGAAGTCCAGGGAGAAGATATCCAAGAGACTAAAGACTGAAGACCAATATCCCACTCAAAGTCATTTGCGTTTGTCATAGGCTTAGAAATCCGGGTTGTTGGCAGTGGTGCCCGACCACTTTGTTTTCTGCATACCCTGGGTTGTAATAAGGGCAATTTGCCTATGGCCATTTAGTTGATTAATTTTTGGATTTATATTGATGTGTTTACCTAGTTGCGCAGTAAATATTGCCTGCTTTTCTTATGTTTCTTCTCTTGTATGTCAATTTTATTTTCGCCTGGATTTTCGTTAGGCTCTTTAAGGACTGCAAAATCTTTTCTACTCATAACCAAAATTTAATATCTAAGTTTTAAATAACATAGAAACCTAACGAACCTAGGGAATTGTCGGAATCGTCCGGGGTCGCATGCATATTACTGCATCATTCTTTCCTTGTTATAAGACATCTCCCTGCCTGCGGGTTGAGTCCGGATAATCTGGCCTATGAGGATGAAGTGCCGGACCTAGAGAGACCCAGTCTTTTCAAAAAAAATTATTTTTTATAAGCCTGTTTTTAAAGTTCTATAGCATTCATGAGCTGACATTTCAACCAGCATGCATTGCATTAGAAACCAATTTAATTAAAATTTAATTGCATTAGCTAGGAGCATCTGACCCACATAAGTTCAGGACCACTTAGGAAATTCTCTAGATGTCGGTCCTATTTCCAAATAACTGTACCACCCACCCATCTTTCATAATTGACTGGACAGCATGGTTTTAAAGCGATTAGGAGGTTAGTTGGCTCCCCCAATCTAGGCCGGGGTAAGTCCAAGTTTTGCACTGCATTAGCTAGGACACGGGTCTTAGTGTTCGTAGAATTCTAAGCCCAACCTAGATTTAGGATCCGAGGCTACTACATTCGGTTTCGTAGTATGCCTAAAATGGTAGGTAGGTCCCTTCTTTTCAGGGACCTTAAATCCTACTTATATGCGTCACAGGATGACGCCACCTCCATCCTTCTCTCATGCATGTGATTGATTGCCTGATTTTTCTTTCTCCAGTTTCTCTTTAGTGCCCTAGAGCCTCCGAATACTGGTATGAGACACGCATGTTGATTTAGCCCTTCGGACCTTTCTTCCTTTTGGATAGGACTTCCTAGTCTATACCCATGTGCCAATCCCACTTTAAGAGAGGATAATGTATAATCCTTAATCGAGAGTTTTCTCGGGCTTCGGCCTGGGATGTAATTAACCACGGGGGCTTGCGCCCATGGGAAACTTGGTCCCCACAATCTACTAAACCCCATTCGAGGTCTTGCATCGGGTGGGGGAAACCCGTGACTAGGTCGTGTATATTACTATCCATCGGGGTGTGTTGGCGACAACCCCTATTCTCAATGGTTAGTCGTATGCACGATCCAATCTGCCCTTCCAATCGACCTGTTCCCGCGGTGCTCTTTTCGGAGGTCCACAGATAAGGCTCTCTTTCTAATTTGAGCAGCGAGAGACTTATCATCTGGAAGCCTACCATGCTTCAAATACTCTTTGAATGGCTCTCTCCAATCTAACTCCTCATCAATAGTAAACACTGCAAGGGTCTGATTGGGAGAAGACAAGTCTGCGGGGCACAGAGCTTGACGATACTGGACAATAATAGACACGGGATTTCCAGTAGGGTCAGCTAGTTCTTTTGCTAACTTGGCCAATGCATTTGCTTTTCCATTTTCAGATCTAGGGACCTTGGCCAAAGTTACTTCTGGTATTAAGCACAGGAGCTCCATTGTTTTATTATGATATGGAATGAGCTCAGGCTTAAGTATTTTATAGACTCCATCGACTTGATTGATTATCAGTTGAGAGTCTCCAAAGATTTTCACCCACGCAAGACTCATCTGAATGGCCAACTCTAGCCCCAAAATTAGAGCTTCGTACTCAGCTTCATTATTAGTACGAGGTTCTGATAAACTATATGAGTATCATAGAGTATGACCCTCAGGAGACACAAAAATTAGGCCTAATCCTACAATAACTGTAGGAGTTTCATTTGGACTTAAAGTTTTAACAGATGACGCACCGTCAAAGTAGAACTCCAAAGTAGGGGACTCATGTTCATCTACACTCAAGATTAATTCATCAGGTAAATCATCATTGAGTGGTGAATCAGCAGGGATCGGGCGATCGGCCAGAAATTCAGCTAGAGTCAGTCCTTTGACGGCCCACTGGGGAACAAAAGTAATATCAAACTGCAATAATATCATAAACCATCGTGCTAGACGACCTGAAAGGGTCAGACGGGTCATCAGGTACTGCAATGGGTTGACTCGAGAGATCAGATTGATCTTATGTGAAAATATATAATGCCTAAGCTTATATACCGTGAAGATCAAGGCTAAACATTGCTTTTCTATCGCAGGGTACTTAAGCTCTGCTGGTATTAATCGTCTGCTGAGGTAGTACAAGGCATTCTCCTTACTTTTCTCATTCTCTTGAGCCAACAGTGCACCTAAAGACTCATCCAGGGCCGTAGTGTAGAGAATCAACGGTCTGCCTGGGATAGATGACGCTAAAACAGGGGGTTTCATCAAGTAGTGATTTATACTCTCAATGGCCTCATGACAATTCTCATCCCAGTGGAATCGGGCATCATTCTTCACCAGTGCAGAGAAGGGATGACACCTACCATAAAGATTGGAGATACATCTCCGCAAGAAAGCGAGTTTACCCTGAAAGGATCTCAACTGGGTAAGATTTTTAGAGGGTTTTAAATCTACTATGGCCTTGATCATAGAGGGGTCTATCTCAATGCCATAGTAGCGAACTATAAATGCTAAGAACTTTTCTGCACTGACTCCAAATGTGCATTTTAAGGGTTCATCTTTAAATCAAACTTACGTAGGCGTTTAAAAATGATTCGTAGATCTCGAAGGTGATCTCCACGGACCTTGCTTTTGACTACCAAATCATCCATATAGCACTCAACTTGCTCATGTATCATCTCATCGAATATGACAGTCATGGCACGTTGATAGGTGGCTCCGGCATTCTTGAGACCGAAGGGTATCACCTTGTAAAAAAAACATTTATAGGTCCCTGAAAAGTAGTAAACTTCTCATTCTCGGGGTCCATCTTTATCTGGTTGTAACCAGATGAACCATCCATGAATGAGAAGATGCTATGGTATGATGCTATATCTACCATAAGCTTAGGAATTGGGAGAGAAAAATCATCCTTAGAACATGCCTTGTTCAAATCACGGAAGTCGATACAGACTCGTATCTGTCTGCTCTTCTTCCGGACTAGAATAATGTTGGCAAGCCAAGTGGGGTACTTCTCTTCCCTAATGAAACCAGCTTCTATAAGCTTCTTAGTTTCAGCGATCACATGTTGTTCAATTTCTAACCTCATCCTACGAGGTGCTTGTTTAACAGGGATTGTATCAGGCTTAATGGCTAACTTATGGACTGCTTCCTCTGGATTTTAATCAGGCATCTCGATGTTGTTCCATGCAAAGCAGTCTCTAAACTCTGATAGTAACTTGATGTATTCTTGAGCCTCTGAATCAGACAGTAGGGCATTATGGAAAATAGTCCTAGGATCTAACTCAATGCCTAAGTTTCCTCACATAATTCATCCATGGCAGAAGTGACGCCATCTTCAAACTCCTGTGGAGCATTAAGTATTATATCATCCTCACTACCCGGGTCTTCTTCGTCGACAAGAGAAACAACCGGATAAGTATGGGAAATAGCACGAATGTTGGCGTTATCGAACTGATTTAATCCCATATAACCTACACCTCCTAGACCTTGAGGGAAATCAGTTTGCTAGACTTGGGCTTGCTGTAGAGTTTGTTCATCCGGCCAAGTAGAACGAACGAGACCCCGCTCAACAAATATCTCTATAGTAGGTGAAAAGTAACGATGGACACTCCTAACCTTTATATCCATAACGGTCTCCTCTAGATCCAAACTCCCAGGGCCCAATGGGGCACCTATACTACGGGGTATAGAGGGGCGCTTAGATCGTGTCGCTGAAAAAGTATCATACAAGTGGGGTATAAGATTTTTACTACCCCATATCGGACTTTCATCATCAACTATAGGACTGTTAGAAGATCTTTGACTGGAATCCCCAACTCCTTTCCCGCGTATCTAATGGGGGGAAGGTTGTCTGGTAGTAGTCTAACGTCGAAAGTTCTCTTGCTCGTCTGAGCTAATATCAATAAACAATCCACCTTCAGGTATCAAATGACTACGGAAAGTCGACAGTGAGTCATAACCAGCAGAATATTGAGGTGGTGAAGTGACTGGATGCTGAAGGATATCAATCATTTCATCATCGGAAGAGTCAGACTCTACAGTCAAAGAAGAAGTGTAAAGGTTAGGGGGAGGAGGTGCAGGTGTCGTGGTTCCGCGGCTCGCAGATTGCAACTCTACCTCTCCCTCTCCCTCTACCTCCCCTACCTCTACTAGGGGGAACGTCATGCCTCACTGTTAACTGAGAGGGATCTCTATCAGAATGGGCAGTAGAAACACCTGGCTCAATACTAATCTATGATGGACCCTGTATTGATAATTGCATAGGACCCTGTGCAAGTGGCTGCATAGGACCCTGTACAACAGTAGCAGGTATCACTGGTGGCTGAGCAGGTAGAGCTCTACGAGCCATCCGAGGTATATAGTACTCGGTGTCATCGTACATAGAGATCTTATGCACGGAAAATGGATGGGCATCTCCAGGAATGGTATACTCAACATCATTCCTCAGAAACTTTATACATTGGTGCAAGGTAGAGGGCACCATTCTATACTCATGGATCCAAGGCCTTCCTAAGAGAGCCTTGTATGAAGTGTCAAACTCAATTATATGAAATTTTATCTCAGTTAGAAAATTCTCAAATTTTAGAGGTAGGGTAATAGACCCTAGAGCTCGCTGGCCTTGGTCATTGAAGCCTTTCAACATAATCTTATCGGAAGTGAGTTTCAAATGACCTAGGGAGAGGCTCTTCAAAGTTTCATGTGTTAGTATGTTTACTGAAATCCCTTAGTCTATGAGGGCTCTGTTCAACTCATAACTATTGATTTCAGTAGTGACATACAAGAGACGATTATGCTCAGTAGTTCCTAAAAGAAGATCACGACTAGAAAAGGTGATGCATGGCATGTTATACAAATGTCATACCTCATCAGAGGGGTCGAAAGCAAAGAAGGCTTGATAGAACTCTGGTTCAAGCAAGGCTTTTATCAGTATCTCTCTCAAGTCAGGTGACAACATCAAAGTGTCATAGACACTAAGAAGAGAATGAATTTTTCTTAGATGAGCCAACACATTGTAATCAACCTCCAGCTGAGAACCTTTCCCTTTCTCCTTAGGCTGCTCCTAGGAGGAAGGGATAGGGTCATCCTGCTGGATAATGATATTTTTATCTTTTGTATTCTTAGCCAACCTTGGTGGAAGGATCTTCCCTGAACGTAGATGAACTTCCTATATTGAGTCATCTTCAATAGGAGAATCCTTTGATTCAGTTGTGGTGACAAGTGTTGGTTCTAAGGAAAGTACTGGGAGTGGGTTCTCGGATTCATCTTCTGAATCCATATAACATCCACCCTCTGGTATCACAAAGACTGGTTCATCTTCATACTCAGACTCAGATTCTTCACTAGAATCATCCATATTATAAGAAACATGTAAAGCATGAAAAGACTGAGTGCTAGAAAAAGTAGAAGTAAAATTAGAAGTAAAAATAATAGGAAAAGAAGTAGAACACCAGAAATAGCCAGAATCATCTTCTTCTATTATTTCTTCATCAAATGAATGGAGAACAAAGTCCTTCAGCGTAAGTGCTGGAAAAAATTCAGTCTTCCCCTCAGAGGTTACAACATACTTTTCTCTTTCATACATTTTTTTATTACATGCAATAGCAGAAGAAGAAGAAATGTGCTCAGTAGGCACTATAACAAAAAAAAGAAGAAGAAGGTACAAGTGCTGGTGTAGTAACTACAATGGCAACAGTCGACTTTTCCTGGGGTGGCCTCCTCTCAATTGTCTTTGAAATCTGAACTACACGATCTATCATCCTCCTGGTCTTCTTGGAGAGTGCTAACTGTCACTCTCCCTCAAAACTCTGGGGTAAACTGCCACTACTACCTAGACTGTCACTCTGACTAGAACTGTGGCTGGGACTGGAAATCATCTGAACTGTCTGAGGGCCCTTGCCATTTGGCTGTACCAAGTCATTATCCTGGAGATGTATCTGTCCTGTAGCTATCAACCTCTCAACCATGTCCTTGAAGACGTAGCAGTCCTCTGACACATGCCCAATATGCATATAGTAAAGACAATAGAGTGGGTACTAAGTCTGTGGTTGGGAAAAGTCAAAAGATTCTTCTTAGTAAGGAATTTAAAAATCTTTCTTACACTCTCCCTTTTAAAGTGGTATTCCTTACTAAGCTTCTCCTGTAGGTATTGCTGACTCTCTAGAGTCCTACGGGAGGTCCTGGGCTGTACTGCTGGTTGACTAGTAGAGTGTGACTAACTAGCTGAGCGTGACTGCTGTGGAGGTGCTAAACTGACTAAGGGCCTCTTGCCCTTATCTATTGGTCCCTGAGTACTGTGTACCTCCCCTCTCCTGGGTGGAGGTGCCCCTGAAAACTCCTGCTGCTGAGGTCTGCTCGAAGGCTGACTCTCAGCCTTATGAGGGACTATATCGGGTATGCTGTCCTGTAGGTTGGTGACCTTGGTCAATAGCTTCTAAAAGGTTTGAATGGTGAAACCCTTCCGGTATGGAGCAATGGGACCATCTATGTTCTTTAAAAGGATCTCAATTGCATGCTGCTTTTATAGCTGCGGCTCGCACTGCAAGCTGAGGTTCCTCTATCTGACAGTGTAATCTGTGAGTCTCTCTGGGATGCTGTCTGGTGATTACTAACTCCCCAACTGTAACCCGGTGCTCTGTGCTGACAAACCTCTGTACGAAAAGTTGCTCAAGCTCTGCAAAAGTTCGGACTGAGTCATTCGGGAGGTCGGCGTACCAAGAAAACGCCACCCTCACAAAACTGCGAACGAACAACCTCAGCATCAACAGATCGCTCCCTCCTAAATTACAACATATGGCCCGGTACTGAGCCACATGCTGCCTCGAGTTCTCAAACCCGTCAAACACTTTGAACCTAGGAGGGATAAAACCAGGGGGTAGGGCTCCTACTCGTACTCTATCGGGTAAGGACACCCTCTGCTAATTGACTCTCCAATCTTCCTAGAGGAAATGACATGCTCCACCTCCTGGGCAATCAGATCCTGAAGCTGACCCGCTGACAACTGAGCTGGCTGACTCTGAACGATTGAAGGTGCTATAGGCACTACTCTCTGGACTCTATCCACTCTCAGGGGGTCTAGAGTAACTGGAGGAACAACTGGCTGATCTCTAGAAGTACTGGCAGCGGCTACTCCTACCACTTGGGGCATCGCCCCCAGGGGTATCAACTATGCTGTCATGGCTGCCATAGCTCTGGCCATCTTTGTCATCTGTGCCTGAAGGTTCAGGACTGTAGCATCCGTATCAACTGATCTCGGAGATCCACCCACCTTGGGCTCTCCCTGCTCATCCTGGTCCTCGGGCTCTCTCTCATCCGAGTGACATCTACGGGTAACCACACAAACCTGGTGTACTGGCACATCCTCATCTGAATCCACTATCGTATCATCGTCATCTAAAAAGGATCATTGCATCGCCTCTATATATGGACTCATAGGAGAGGTGATCCTATGAGTGCTAGGGGCTAACTCTATCTTAATCCGTACTGGCGATCTGTCTGGGGTAGGCAATGAACCATCATCGTAAATCATCAAGACCGCCTCGGACCCAAAAGGAGCCACAACCTCCATCTGATCAGCTGCCTCATATGGCTGCTCTGCCTCTGACAACTGTTCTATCTCAACTGCCGGAACTGGGTCGACATGGGTGTCTACCTGTCGATGCCTCCAAACCCACCTCCTGCGGCGGGGCTCCGTACTAACAACTGGCTGCTCTGGGGCTACCACTGCTGAACTGACCTGAGGCTGGGCAGGCTCCTGCTGTTGTCTTTGTCCTCGATGACATGGGCGTCGTCCTACCACAAGAGCAACTATTGGCGGCTAACTACTAGAACTGCAGGCTGCTGAGGTGTCTGCCTCCTTTAACAACTGTAAAGTCTCCTCGCAGTCTGCCTCTGTAACTTAAAAGTCATCTGAGAAATCGGCCGGAGTATCTTCTCCTGATTGATAGGCCGCCTACCACGAGCTAGGCAAACGATGTGTCGAATCCTCTGAGAGAGGGCTCGAATACCAGCATCCCTAGGGACCCTAGCCCGGGGTAAGGTTGTGGCAACATGAGGGGCAGCCGCAATACGGGCAATGTCCTCCTCGTCTCTATTATGTGTCAGCGGGGAGAAGCGTCCTCCCTGGACTGCCTCTATCTTAGGAGTTACAACAACCTCTAGAGCAGGCATAACTACAACTGGTCATGGTCTCCGCTGTCTAGGAGCCACCGTCCTCTAAACAAGCTCCTGGTGAGCTATCACCTCAGCCATCTGCTGCCTCTATGCCTCGGACGCAGCTAAACGCAGCCTTCCTATTCCTATTTCTCCGGGCCCTTCTCCCAAGTCTGGAGGTGGAGGTGGAAGGGACAACTGAACCCACTGCTTGGGGGGCAGAGGGAACAGTGATAACTGAAAGTGTCGGGGTCTGCCTGACGGTTTCAGAGCAAGAAAGCCGAGCAAAAATAGAAACTCGACCAGAAGAGGGTGAAGGCACCTCGGTTTGGGCACCACTCTTCCTAGTGGAAGAGGAAGGGGAAACCTGAATTCAAGGTACTTCCGCCAGAATAGCGGGAGCAACAATAGGAGCAGGTTGCTGGCGCTGAGGGGCCGAAGCAACCTATGCAACAGGAGCGACATACGCACGTCGCCTGGCAACTAGACGAACAGGTGGAACAACTACAGCAGGCTGCCGGTGCTGAGGGGCCAGAGCAACCTACGCAACATGAATGGTAGGCACTGGAAGCCTAGCCGCAGGATGAACTACTGGAACCGGGAGTGGCCTAGGCACTAGACGCCTAGCCACGGGGCGCACAGGCAGCGTAAGTATAGGAACGGGACGAGCAGGTGCCCGGGCTGTCCGCCGAGCAACTGGTCGTCCGAAAGGCGCATGGCTTATGTAGCAACCTCCACCGGGGTCGGCCCACCAAGAGTGACGAAGGCCGAGTCCGTGAAGGAACCAAAAGTGATCCCTCCAGCGGGCAAACTGGCAAGCAGGGACTCAGGGAGAGTCACCCGCGCGTCCGAACAAAAACGGAAAGTAACAGACGGAATAAAGGAAGCCATGGCACTGCTGCCATGAAAAGAAAGTGAAAAAAAATAGTTAGAATCAAAATCAAGAAAGAGTGGAGAATTTGATAGAGAATTAATAAAAATAGATAAGAATTGATAAGTAATGAAATAGCCTGTAAGGCTGGAAAGAAATAGAGTAGAGGAACCCTAGCTACAGGGAACGGAACCCTAACTAAGAAAAGACCCTAACTATGAGTGGGACGGACCTAATCTAAGGAGTATCAACCCTGGAGTACACACTAGAAAGGATAATATATAATCCAAAGATGGAGAGAGAAACTAGTCCCACCGTGGTCGCTAGAAACCTGTGGACCTCCGAAAGAGCGCCGCTCGTGAGGTACAAATGTAGAGGGTACAGCCGCACTATCCCGTAGGATAAAACTATCGTAGGCCTCTATACTCGACCATGAAAAGGTCGATGGAAGGGTAGATTGGATCGTGCATACAACTAACCGTTGAGGATAGAGGCTGTCGCTAACACACCCCGATGGGTAGTAATATACACGACCTAGTCACGGGTTTTACCCACCCGATACAGTAGTTTGAATGGGGTTAAGTAGATGTAGAATCGAGTTTCCCACGAGCACAAGCCCCTGTGGTTAATTACATCCCAGGCTGGAGCCGAGAAAACTCTCGATTAAGGATCATACATTATCCTCTCCTAAAATGAGATTGACATAGGGGTGTAGACTAACAGGTCCTACTCAAAGGAAAGAAATATCCGAAGGGTTGAATCAACAAGCTTGGTTCATATCAGCATTCAGAGGATCTATGGTACTAAAGAGAAACTGGATGAAAGAAAGTCATGAAATCGATCACATGCGTGAAAGAATGATAGAGGTGGCGTCATCCTGTGACGCATATGAGTAGGATTTAGAGTCCCTAAAAATTAGGGATTTACCTACTATTTAAGGAACACTACGAGACCGAGTGTAGTAGCCTCAAATCCTAGATCTAGATTGGGCTTAGTGTTCTACACAACACTAAGACCCATGTCCTAACTAATGTAGTGCAAAACCTGGACTTATCCCGCCCTGGATTGGGGAGCTAGCTTATCACCTAATCACTTTAAAACCATACTATCAGGTCAATTATTAAAGATGGGTAGGTGGTACAGTTGTTGGAAATAGGACCAACATCTAGAGGATTTCTTAAGTGGTCCTAGACTTATGTGAGTTAGATGCTCCTAGCTAATGCAATTAAATTTTATTTAGTTGGTTATTAATGCAATACATGCTAGTTGAGATGTCAGCTCATGAATGCTATAGAATTTTAAAAACAGGCTTAAAGAAAATAATTTTTTAGAAAATACCGACTCTTCCTAGTTTTGGCACTTCATCCTCATAGGCCAGATTATCCGGACTATACCCACAGGTAGGGAGATATCTTATAGCAAGGAAAGAAGAATGCAATAATATGCATGCGACCCCAGACGATTCTGGCAATTCTCTAGGTTCGTTAAGTTTCTAGATTAATTAAAACATAAATATTAAATTTTGGTTATGAGTATAAAAATTTTTATAGTCCTTAGAGAGCCTAATAGAATCCAGGCGAAAAATAAAAGCGACATGCAAGAAAGAAACCTAAGAAAAACAGACAATTTTTACTGTACAATCAAGTAAACACATCAATATAAATCAAAAAATAATCAACTAAATGGTCATAGGCAAATTGCCCTTATTACAACCTAGATATGCAGAAAATAAAGTGGCCTGGCACCACTGCCAACAACCTAGATTTCTAAGCCTATGACAGACGCAAATGACTTTGTGTGGGATATTGGTCTTCAGGTCTTCAGTCTTCTTTGGATCACTCCTCCTTGGACTCCCTAAATCTCCCTCCTTAGACTCTTTGAATCTCTTATCCTTAGACTCCTTGGATCCGTCGTGGCTTGAATATCCAGACAAAGAGACAATTCTCCCCTTTGGGGATGATTGCATTTTCTCTTTGGATATCTAAAGTCATTCAACTCGATCTCCCAAATAGAAGAAGACTCTCCCCTTCAGTGATACATTCTTCTTTTAGAATTCGAGTTAGATAAGGATATCCCAACTCAAAGTTGCATTTTCACAACGTTTAATAAATTTTACAAATATTACATCCATTTAAAAATAAAAAATTCTAGACTCCCTGCAAGATTTTCCTAATAATCATTTCAAGCAATTTATAGATGAAAGTAAAGCTCAACCCATTGAAGTTGTGCCAAGCCATGCTCTTAATTATGAGGGCTAAGCAGTCCACCTGTAGTCTTTCATACCATATATGTAAGTACTACCATTCATGATTAAATGATTGCACGTCAACTTTAAATTATGAAAATAACATTTAAAATATTAGGAATATGCCAAAACTCTATTGAAATGTTGTATTTTAAAAGTTAGTCGTTTTACATTTATACGTTGCATATGTATCGACTAGTATATATATATATATATAATTCATAACCTAGGGATAGATCTAGCGCTCATCACATCATCCACGGAGTGCAGAAAAAGTAAGGAAACACACCAATCATTTTCAAACAGTATGCAATGAAAATCACGAAAAGCTCCAGCACACAGAAAAAAATAAAACCCAGAGGCCTAGGCTAGATCTAGAAGTGGAGCCCTAGCAAACAATTCTATATTTTTGTAAGACTTGTGTGCTTTGCATATGTCTTAAGCAGGGTAGTTAGTTAGAATTGCCTACAGTTCGAATTTGTTATAGGCGAGAAAAGGAAATTTCAATTGAAATTCAAATATTAATGGTTTAGGGTCCATTTTAGTTAATTTAATTTGTTGATCACTTTTTAAAAGCTTAGGGTAATGATATTTAAAGTTAAAGTGGAATTAGCCAATTTTGGAAAGTTCCGTTTCCTCCTGGGAACTAAGCTAAGGGTCCAAAAAGTTACTATGGGAAATAGGCCAGGTTTGGGATTCCTAACATCTTAGAAAAATATTATACTTTAAGAGGAGTAATTAGTCATGTAGTACATTGAAATTGAAGTTTTCTAGGCAAAGTTATGAATTTTCTAAGTTTCGGGCCCTAAATGAACTACGGTTGATAAAAAAGTTGACTTTCTAATCTGGGTCATTTTCTGTAAATTTAAGATTTTTAATAAATACTAGGCCCTAATTGGAGTATAATGCAAGTAAGTTTGCCTAATTTAGAATTTTCTATAATTAGTTATGGATTTTCTAAGTCCATGACATTTATGAGAATTTTTAAATTTCCTAATAAAGGGTTATTTTTATTGTTTTGCTCCAAATCAGCTCTAAAATGATTAGAATCACTCCCAAAGGTCAGGGATGACCTGAGAAAGTGATCCCAAATGTTTGGGGAAAATTTAGGTATTTTAATAATTTATTAGGGGCAAAATAATAATTTCCACCTATGGTCAAATTAAGGGTCAACCTAGAGTCAAACTTAAGACCCCTATTTATCTAAGGTCAAGGGTCAGATTCTGATTAGTTCAAAATTTTATGGGTATTTTTCTGACCTAAAATATATTTATTGTAATTTTTAGAAGGTCTCAGGGCCTTATTTAGCAGGTTAATTATGGTTAGTTAATTAAGTGGTCTAACAAGCCCCAAAAATTTCTAGAAAATTCTGGGATGTTTCAGATATCACTAAGTTTAGGTGTGAAAGTTTTCATGTCAATAAGAGATCTATCCTAGCCCCTAGAAAATTTCTAAATTTGCAAGACGGGTTCATAATTATTGTCCTTAGGGTGTCACTACGTTATAAAGGTTTAAATAGAGTTTTGCACTAACCCTCAAAGTAATAAATGCATGGAATATACAAAAGCAGTAAATACATCATGTCCTTAGATCTAGGAAAGCCTAAACTAAGTGGTGGTGCATCCTACACATGCAAATTATAACAAAAAGGAAAAAAAAGACACCTAACAAAGGGATTAATGAATGATTGGAACTCAATCACCCACTAATCCACTCCCTAGTGATTGCTCTTCATACATAGAACCCATATCCAAAATTTCATCGAATGGGTCTCCCAAAATTAGGGTTTAATTATAAGTAATTTTAAAATAATTCAAAATACATATAATTAAATATATTTTTGTAAAATAAGTAATTAAAAATAACTCAATTTATAATAAATGAATATATGGGAGACCCACTGACCATTCTATCGAGGTTTAAAAATAATTTAAAAAATAATTTGTTATTTTAAAATAGTTATAATAATAAATATTAAATAATAGGAAAAATACTCAAAATAGCAATCTAAGACTGAAATCTGTCCATACAGCAAGATAAATGTTCTAAAAAGAATTTTAAAATAAAGAAGGTATTTTTCTGAAAAGAACGAGGGGTTGCACGCCGAAATTTGATTTGAAACGGGAAAGTTATGATTTTTGGAAGTTTTAAATACAATAAAAGGTAAATTTTAAAATAGTTTTAAAATAATGATATTTACAATTAAATAATTATTAAATGATATTGATTTAAAAATAAGAAAGTTTCTAAAATATAATAATAATTTAAAATAAAATAAAAATATACAAAATATTAATAATATTTTAAATAGCTAAAGGTAATTACAATAACATTTACTTATAAAAATATATTTTTTATATTTAAATAAATATGATAATAATAATAATAATAATAATAATAATAACAATAAAATACAAAAAAGTAACAAAAATATTTAACATAATATAATCATTAATACTATAATTAAAAATATAATAAAATAATAATAAAATAATTAAAATAATTAAAAGAATATATATATTTTAAAAAAGTATTTTTATTGTTTTTAAAATAATAAAAAAATATACTTAATATTTTAAAATGAAAATAATTTTAAATTAAAGATAATTCAATTACGATCGATTCGATTTATTGTGCGTCTAAAACGGAGCGAAATTGAATTTTCTAGGAATTTTTGAATAAATCCGAGTTAAAATAAATTAAAAATCAATTTTCTAAAATAAATATCGGCGGCGGGGACAGGTGGCGGCATTCGGTTCGCTCCCGTAACCGCGGAGGCGGCTGCTGCTCTCGATGCGCCAAGTGGCAAGCATGGATTGGCCACCGCGGTTCTCGGCCAATGATTGCGCCGCCGCAATCATTAGCCATGATTGACCAATCATTACGGCGGCGGTCCGGCGGCTACTTAGCCACATCGGATGCCGCCTCCGCCGTCCGATCCGCGTGATCTTGAATCAACGGCCTCGATTGAGCCAGACGAGAGGACGTCCATAAGCTCGGTTTAGTAGGCGGACGGAATCGCGGTCCGACTAGATCTGTGCCGTTGATTGGCAGAATCAACAATTCAGAAAACATGTGACTGGAAGCCAGCCAGACTGAACCCTAAAACAATAATTTTGCTCGTTCTCACGATAGGATGAATAAAACTTGATGAAATTTAGATACAAGATGCAAAAATGAAGAGCATCGATGGGGGATAAAAAACACGATCTGAAACACATTTAATCAAACGCTAATTAACTTCATGTGTTCTAACTAGGGTTTAGGATTATACTGAAAATACTCGATAAAATCGAGGGATCTCTGGCTTGTTGCACTTGTAGACTGTTCACGCTCCTAGTTGTAGAAGAAACCGCGTTTCGAAATGCGATGGATCGATCGGAAGAAGCCTTGGAACGTTTTGGCCTTCGGTTCGCCGGAAAGCTCGCCGCCGGCGACTCCAAACGCTCGGGTCTGGCTTGGGGAAGGTTGGGGGAACCTAAGGGAGCACTCTCACAAAATCTCAGATCCTGAGAGGGTCTAGAGATCGAGCAAGAGTCAAAAAGTCCCTAAAAATAACCTAAATTTTGTATTTAAAGGCTCTAACCTTGTGGCCAACGGCTCAGATCAAATTCTGAGGTGATTTGGAGGTAAACCTATCAGATTTGGCCATTGTTTTGAATTTAAAACGAAAGGGAATTAATTAGGGCCATAAATCTAATTAATTAGGCTCTTAATGGGCTTTAATAGGTGACTATGACCTATTAATGGCCAAATTTGACTAAGTCAACATTTGACTTAGTCAAATCAGTCAATTATGTCAAATGGGTATGAGGTTTGAGCCATGAATGAGATTGGATTTGATTTGGATTTGATTTGGGACCTTAATGGGCCTAATGGGTCAAAATAACCCATTAAGGCTTGGATTGACCAAGTCAAAATTTGACTTAGTCAATCTAGCCTATTTAGATCCATAGAGTGAGGCTCGAACTCCAGAAGTCATGATATTGATTAGAATTGAAGTTAGGACTCAAAAAGACCTAATAGGTCAACCTAGGTTGACTTGGTCAACCAGGTTGACCCTGGGCCCGGATCTGGGCTCGACAGACTCAAATTGACCCATTGGATCCAGTGGAAGGGATCTAGGAGTCTGGCTTGGTCTATTTGACCCAGTCAACTCTTTTGACTCAGGATTTGGCAAAATTGAGGTCAACAAACGGACCCCCAACAGGAGCAATGAACAAGTAATGAACAGCTCGTGTTGGCGTTGACTGACTAAGCCACAGAAAGTAGATTGAAAACCATAAGTGAAAGAATATCAGAAAGATGGTGGAAAAAATAGGAGACTCTTCTCCTGACCTTGCCTATGGCGAGGGCAGAGCCTAGTAGAGTGGAAAGTAGCAGTACATAAGTAAGATATCACTGAGACAGTGAACCGGTAGTAGGGTCTTATCTTGGTCTTACCCTTCAACAAGGGTAGAGACAGGGAAAAGAACCAAAGTAGAAGTCACTTACGAAGGTGAAAACAAGGTAAATGAGTTCGCCCCTAGCCTTGCCCTATAGCGGGGGAAAGGCTAAGGAGAAAATTAACAGTAAAGATCACCTACAAAGGTGAAAAAGTAAGGGGGGTGTCTCTCTTTGCCTTGCCCTATGGCGAGGGCAGAGCTAAAGAGAGGACCAAAAGTAACGATCACCCCAAGGGTGACAAAGGTGGAGGGGTTCTTCCCTGGCCTTACCCTGTAGTAGGGGCAAAGCTAGGAGAAGAACCAAAAGTAAGATAGTAAAAATAGACCGACTATTTATCTGTCTATATCGAATCAGCAAAATAGAAGGTGAAGGGGGTCTCATCTCCTCCTGCTCATCTCAAAACAGTGGATTGGGGTGACTTAGTATCTGCCTGACCAAATCGAGTCAGCAAATAGCAAAATCACAAAACCTGGTGTCTGCCTAATCGGAACAAGACACTCAAGGAAAAAAGGTAGCGAGGAATTCCTGTCAGGTGCTTTGTCAGGCCCTCTCTACCAGGTAAGTATACTAGCTTCCTGTCGGTTCATTTCAAACGACATGATAGAAGGTGAAAAAATCCCATCTCCTGTTGCTCGTCTCAGAACAATGTATTGGGTGACTCAATATTTGCATGACCAGCTCAAAACGGCAAATAAAGGGAGTCACGAAATCTGGTGCCCGATTGATCAGAACATAACACTTAGGGAAAGAGGTGAGGAGTTCCTACCAGGTGCTCTGCCAGGCTCTCTCTAACAAGTGAAGCCAACTACCTGCCTGACCGTGTCGAACAGCAGGGTAGAAGGTGAAAGGATCCCACCCCTCCTGCTCATCTCAGAATAGTGGGTTGGGGTGACTCGATACTTCTGCCTGACCTCAACAATAGTAAATAAGACACGAAATTGAAGCATGCGTAGTCTTTTACAGAACATCCGAAGTAAAATGGTGTTCAGGAAGGCCTCCCAGGGACTCTATCGGGCTCACTCAACAAGGTAAATAAAACCAACCACCTATCTGGCCGTATCTGAGCGATAGGGTAGAAGGTGAAAAGGATACCGCCCTTCCTGCTCCTTTCAGAGTAGTGAAATGGGGTGGACACTGCTTTTGCCTGACCTAAACGAGAAGCTCATGAATCACGAAATGGAAGCCTGCTTAATCTTTTACAAGACATCCAGGGTAAAAAGGGTGTTGAGGAATTGAGCCTCCCAAAGACTATGTCGGGCTCACTCAACAAGATAAGTAAAATAAACCACCTATCTAGCCGTATCTGGGCGGCAGGGTAGAAGGTGAAAAGGATCCCTCCCCTCTTGCTCCTTTCGGAGCAGTGGATTGGGGAGGCCACTACTTCTGTCTGACCTCAGCGAGAAGCTCATGCACCCGAAATCGAAGCCTGCTTAGTCTTTAACATGACATCTGAAGTAAAGAGAGGTGGTAAGGGACACCTTCCAGGGGCTCTGGTAAGGCTTCACTTTAACTAAGTAAGATTCAACATCTGCTCCACCGGCTCGGTCTTGCAAATTAAGAAGGGCTCAATACCCACTCAGTCATTTCAACTGAGTGAATAAAGAGTCAAGCTCTGATGGATGCCTGATTACAACAGGACAGTCAGAAGAGTGGCGAGGAGTACCTGCCAGGTGCTTTGTCAGGTCCTCTCTACCAAGTAATACCAACTACCTGTCTGTTCATTTCAAACAGCATGATATGAGGTAAAAGTCACCTCAACATCATCCTGACACAGATCTGTGCAGGGATGCAAGGAAGAAAAGAGTAAGTAAATGGGATAATTTTAAGGGTAGGGCCACCTAGGGAACCCCTTCTAGCGCTTGGTAACCACATGGTAGAGGACAAATCATCGTGACCATGAGTATCCAAATGCTGTCAGGATCTCCTAGAGAATCCTAACTCTACACAAAAGGGAAGGAGGACATCAGAATGATGTCTCCCAAATAAAGCTGGCATAGATACACCCTCAGTAGAGTGTGCAAAGGGGTAATCTCATTCCAAATGAGCAAAAAGAACTGGATTAGCGAGGGAGCACCTCTACTACAAAAGATAGGACTAAGCCTAGTAAAAAAAATAATCCTCAAAAAGCCTACAGTGGTAAACCAATACCAACTGATGGGGACCCTGTAAGAAGTGGAAAGAGTATCAAAACATCCAAAGGACCTCTCCAGCAGCTAGGAGTCGGATCTCAATGGGGAAAGAAGTGGTAAAAATCTGGAAGAGCTAACTCTGTACTAGAGAATCAAGGCTCAAGAAAGAGGTGATGGTGGTACCTAAGTCACGACGCCCTATATCACCAAGTAAGAGGAAAAGAACCAAAGCAGCGAGAGAGAACTCCCGCTACTCAGCGCAACAACTCTTAGTAGGAGAAATCTCACAGTGGTAACACCCACACAAACTAGTGGGACCCTGTGGGAAGTGAAAGTGACCTTAACACACTCGTAGGACTAATCTGGCAGCTGAGCCTAATGTATGAATGGTAAGATAGGTCACGAAAAGTAGTAGAAGAACTGATCTACTGCTAAAAGATCAAAGTTCTCAAAGTAGTTATGCTAATATCCGAGGCGGGGTATACTACATTACTAAAAGTAAAGCAGCTCTAGGTAGTAAAGGGGACACTCTTACTACATGAGGACAGTAATCATGTATAAGAGCAAAAAATCATCAAACGAGTCATAGTGGTAACACCTACCCTGATCAGGTAGGACCCTGTGTGGAGCAAAAGCAACAAAACAACATTCATAGGGCTACTCTAGTAGCTAAGAGTAGAGTACGAATATAGAAAGCAGGTGAGCAAAGAAACCAAGGAGCCAATTTTTGACTAGAAAATCAAAGCCCCTAAGGATGTGATGCTAACATCTGAGAGATGATGTACTACATCACAACTAAGGAAACAACTCTAGGTAGTGAGGGGACATCCTCACTACCGAGGATAGTAATCAAGAACGAAATCAATTATAACTATGTGGGTCATAGTGGTGACACCTACCCTAACTGGATATGACCAAAAATAACAAGATAACACTAATAGAGCTACTCTAGCAGCTAAAAGTAGGATACGAATGTTATAGTGGGTGAGTAAAGAAACTAAGGAGCTGATCTTCTACTGGAAAATCAGAGCTCTTAAAGTTGTAATGCTAACACCTGAGAATAGATGTACCACACAACAACTAAGGAAATAACTCTGAGGTGATAAGAGAGCACTCCTGACACCTACTATAATAATCATGAGTGAAATCCATGATTAACAGAAGATCACAGTGGTAACACCTACCCCAATCAGGTAGGACCCTGTACAAAGCGAAAGTAACACTGCAACATCCATAGGATCACTCTGGCAGCTCAGAGCTATGTATGATTGGGAGAGTAGGCTGCTGAAAGAAAGCAGCAAGGGGGCGATCTTTTCTCTGAAAGACCTAAGCCCTGAAGATAGTGATGTAGATATCCAAGACTTAGTGTACTACATCACTAGCAGAGAAAAATATTTAGAATCATAAAGATTAATTAACCAAATAAGTGGGAACTCAACCTTGAAGAGACCACCAAAGTGCTCTAAAGGGAGAAGCAAGAGCAATTTTGAGGAATTTGGGCTCTTAGAGAGTTTTACCGAGTTCCTCCTGTGACAAGGGAAATCGATTTTGCTCCACTAAGAGTTTTCCTCTTTTTATCACATGTATATTTTTTAAAATGGGAATTTTGAATGATTTTGATAACCCAGACCATGTTTGCCACATGAACAAAACTGGGGAATTTATGCTTTTAGAGAGTTTTACCGGATTCCTCCTGTGACAAGGACAACCGATTTTTCTCTAATAAGAGCTCCCCTCTTTTATCACACATAAATTTTTAAATGGGGATAGTGGATGATTTTGATAACCCAGACCATGTTGGTCACATGAACAAAAATGGAAAAAAGATCTAATATGACCTCGTAAAGAAGTGAACATTTGGTTTTGATATCCTAGACCACATTCATCTCATGTGAATGAACTGGGAAACATAATCATAGAGAAATTGATGTACAACTGAAATCAACATCAGAATGGAGGATCAACACTACCACATTTGACTATCATAGGATGGTATGGATGTATCTTATCTGAAAAAGAGTCTAAACCGATGACTCTAACATTTTTGATCGCATTCAACTCATATGAATGGACTATGGGCTACATCTATCAGATCAGGATTAATAGAAAGAAGAAACTCAAATAGGGATAGTGGATCTCCATCACCATACCTGACTGTCATGGGGTGGTGTGGACCCAGTATCACCTCTCAAAAATTAGACTCGAACTATTAGTTTTGATATCCCAGATCATACTTGGAGTGGCAGGTGAAACTGGGGGACTAAGCCCTACAAAAGGGAGAACAAACTAAAAATTTTATGCGAGGCACCCAACGTGATTGGTGCGCATAGACAAAAATACAAAACATCCCTACGGCGTATTAGTGTATCACCTCTAAGGATAACCTTATACTCTTCAAAGCGAACATCGTGTGGTAGAGGAAAAGTCGTTGTGGCCACAAAGACTGCTAAAAAGTAAGTGGAAACCTTTTAGGAGCTACAAATACAAAGGGATATCTACAGGCGGTAGGGAGGCTCCCATGTGAAGTACTAGACTCAAGCATAGTACTTTTTCAAGTATTGCCCGTTGATGACAGACATCGGGTGAATGTCATTTGCATCAACAAGTAGGTAGGCACCATCTTCATAAATTTGCTCTACAGCGAAGGGGCCTTCCCAAACAGGCTCAAACTTACCACCTCGTTTACGGTGCGAGATAATAGGCCTACGCAAAATAATAACTAACTCGCCTACCCGAAAAGCACGGGGTCTAACAAGGTGTTCGTAGTGCCATGCCATTCGGGCCTGGCATAACTTAAGGCATTGATAAGCTTGTAAGAGAAGCTCATATAAACCATCAAGCTTTTCCAACCTTAGTCGGGCATTAACTTTAACAGATAGATTGTAACTAACTGCTACACGCAGTGATGGGAGCTCGACCTCAAGTGGGAGGACCACTTTAGCCCCAAAAGCTAAAGCATATGAGGTGGACTAAGTAGGAGTATAGTAGGTAGTCCTATATGCCCATAATGCTTCAGGTAACTTATCATGCCATTCTCTCTTATTTGCAACAAGATTTTTCTTATCAGTTGCACAAGAGTCTTATTAAATGTCTCTGTCAAGCCATTGGCTTTGGGGTAGTAAATTGAGGAGTATCGCCAATTAATGTTATGGCGGCGGATAAATCTGGCAATTTTGGTGCTTCTAAATGACGGGTCGTTATCTGAGATTATAGAGTGTGTGTAACACCAAAGCGATAAATAATTTTATCGTGAAAGAAGCGCATCACATCTTATGATTTAACTTCCTTAAGTGGGTCAGCCTCTGCCCACTTAGAGAAGTAATCACTGGCGGCTAAAATAAACCTATGACCCTTAAAGGAATGAGGGTCTATAGGACCCACCACATCCATGCCCCAGTCCTTAAATGGCCAAGAAGAAACAGTATGGTGCAACCGATTAGGGAGTTGGTGAATCACCATGCCATGAATCTAGCACTGGTGGCACCTCTTAGCGTGCTCCATACAATCGTGGATCATAGTCGGCCAGTAGTAGCCAAGGCGTTTAATCCTACCTTTCATTTTAGGTTCAAATTGATGGGCGCCATAAAGTCCTTCATATATCTTGCTCATGACTCGACTGGCCTCTTCTTTACTGAGGCATCTCAACCACATTTGGTCAAAAGAGCGTCGATACAAGGTTTCATTTACATAGGCGAATGATAAGACTCTATTTCTAATTTGAGCAGCAAGAGACTTATCATCTGGAAGCCTACCATGCTTCAAATACTCTATGAAGGGCTCTCTCCAATCTGACTCCTCATCAACAGCAAACACTGCAAGGCTCTGATTGGGAGAAGACAAGTCTGCGGGGCACAGAGCTTGACGATACTTGACAATAATAGACACGGGATTTCCAGTAGGGTTAGCTAATTCTTTGCTAACTTGGCCAATGCATCTGCTTTTCCATTTTCAGATCTAGGGACCTTGGCCAAAGTTACTTCTGGTATTAAGCACAATAGCTACATTGCTTTATTATGATATGGAATGGGCTCAGGCTTAAGTACTTAGTAGACTCCAGCGACTTGATTGATTATCAGTTTGGAGTCTCCAAAGATTTTCACCCGCGTAAGATTCATCTGAATGGCCAACTCTAGCCCCAAAATTAAAGCTTCGTACTCAGATTCATTATTAGTACGAGGTTCTGATAAACTATAGGAGTACCGTAAAGTATGACCCTCAAGAGACAAGCCTAATCATACCCTAATTGTAGGAGTTTCATTTGAACTTAAAGTTTTAACGGATGACACACCATCAAAGTAGAACTCCCAAGTAGGAGACTCCTGTTCATCCACACTCAAGATTAATTCATCAGGTAGATCATCATTGAGTGGTGAATCAACAGAGATCGGGTGATCGGCCAGAAAATTAGCTATAGCCTGTCCTTTGACGGCCCGCTGGGGAACAAAATTAATATCAAACCGCAGTAGTATCATAGACCATCGTGCTAGACGACCTAAAAGGGTCAGACGGGTCATCAGGTACTGTAATGGGTTGACTCGAGAGATCATATTAATCTTATATGAAAGCATATAGTGTCTAAGCTTCTATACGTGTGATGATCGAGGCTAAATATTATTTTTCTATCGCTGGATACTTAAGCTCTGCAGGTATTAATCGCCTGCTGAGGTAGTACAAGACATTCTCCTTGCCTTCCTCATTCTCTTGAGCCAACAGTGCACCTAAAGACTCATCCAGCGCCGTAGTGTAGAGAATCAACGGCCTGCCTGGGATAGGTGCCGCTAAATTAGGGGGTTTCATCAGGTAGCGCTTTATACTCTCAAAGACCTCCTGACAACTCTCATCCCAGTGAAATCGGGCATCATTCTTCACCTGTGCAGAGAAGGGATGACACCTACTAGAAAAATTGGAGATAAATCTCCCTAAGAAAGCGAGTTTATCCTAAAAGGATCTCAACTGGGTAAGACTCTTAGGGGGTTTTAAATCTACTATGGCCTTGATCATAGAGGGGTCTATCTCAATGTCATGGTAGCGAACTATAAACCCCAAGAACTTTATTAAACTGACTCCAAATGCGCATTTTAAAGGGTTCATCTTTAAATCAAACTTGCGCATGCGTTTAAAAACGATTCGTAGATCTCGAAGGTGATCTCCACGGACATTGCTTTTGACTACCAAATCATCAACATAGCACTCAACTTCCTCATGTATCATCTCATTGAAGATGATAGTCATGACACGTTGATAGGCGGCCCCGACGTTCTTGAGATCGAAGGGCATCACTTTGTAAAAAAGACACCTATAGGTGTCCGAAAAGCAATAAACTTCTTATCCTCGGAGTCCATCTTTATCTGGTTGTAACCAGATGAACCATCCATGAATGAGAAGATGCTATGGGATGATGTTATATTTATCATAAGCTCAATAATAGGGAAAGGAAAATCATCCTTAGGACATTCCTTGTTCAAATCACGGAAGTCGATATAGACTCGTATCTGTCCGCTCTTCTTCTGGACTGGAATAATGTTGGCAAGCCAAGTGGGATACTTCTCTTTCCTAATGAAACCAGCTTTTATAAGCTTCTTGGTTTTAGCGATCACCTGTTATTCAATTTCTAACCACATCCTACGAGGTGCTTGCTTAACAGGGACTGTATCAGGCTTAATAGCTAACTTATGAACTGCTTCCTCTGGATTTAGACTAGGCATCTCGGTGTAGTTCCAGGCAAAACAATCGCTAAACTCTGATAGTAACTTGATGTATTCTTGAGTCTCTGAATCAGACAGTAGGGCGCTATGAAAAATAGGCCTAGTATCTGACTCAATGCCTAAGTTTACCTCACATAGTTCGTCCATGGCAGAAGTGACGCCATCTTCAAACGTCTGTGGAGCATCAAGTATTCTATCATCCTCACTACCCGGGTCTTCTTCATCGGCAAGAGAAACAACTGGATAAGCGTGGGAAATAGCACGAATGTTGGCGTTATTGAATTGATTTAATCTCATATAACCTACACCTCCTAAACCTTGAGGGAAATCAGTCTGCCAGACTCGGGCTTGCTGTAGAGCTTGTTCGTCGGGCCAAGTGGAACGAACGAGACCCCGCACAATAAAGCTCTCTATAGTAGGTGAAAAGTAACGAGGGGCACTCCTGACCTCTATATCCATAGCGGTCTCGTCTAGATCCTGGCTCCTATGACCCAATGGGGCACCTATACTACGGGGTACAGAGGGGCGCTCAGATCGTGCCGGTGAAAAAGTATCGTATAAGTGGGGTATGAGATTTTCACTACCCCATATCGGACTAACATCATCAACTATAGGAGTGTCAGAAGATCTTTGACTGGAATCCCCAACTCCTATCCCGCGTATTTGATGGGGGGAAGATTGTCTGGTAGTAGTCTAACGTCAGAAGTCCTCTTCCTCGTCTGAGCTAATATCAATAACCAATCCACCTCCATGTATCAAATGATTATAAAAAGTCTGCAGTGAGTCATAACCAGCAGAATATGGAGGTGGTAAAGTGATTGGATGCTGAAGGATATCGATCATTTCATCGTCGGAAGAGTCAGACTCTACAGTCAAAGAAGAATTGTAAATGTTAGGGGGAGGAGGTGTACGGGTGTCGTGGTTCTGTGGTTCGCGGATTGCAACTCTACCTCTTCCTCACCTCTACCTCCCCTACCTCTACTAGAGGGAACATCGTGCCTCACTGCTAATTGAGAGAGATCTCTATCAGAATGGGCAGTAGAAACACCTGGCTCAATACTAACCTGTGATGGACCCTGTACTAACGATTGCATAGGACCCTGTGCAAGTGGCTACATAAGACCCTGTACAACAGTAGCAGATATCACTGGTGACTGAGTAGGTGGAGCTCTACGAGCCTTCTGATGTACATAGTACTCGACGTCATCGTACATAGAGATTTCATGCACGGAAAAGGGCTATGTATCTCCATGAATGGTATACTCAACATCATTCCTCATAAACTTCATACATTAATGCAAGGTAGAGGGCACCATTCCATACTCATGGATCCAAAGCCTTCCTAAGATAGTCATGTATGAAGTGTCAGCCTCAATTACATGAAATTTTACCTCAGTTAGAAAATTCCCAAATTTCAGAGGTAGGGTGATAGACCCTAGAGCTCGCTGGCCTTTGTCATTGAAGCCTTTCAACATAATCTTGTCGGAAGTGAACTTCAAATGACTTAGGGAGAGGCTCTTCAAAGTTTCATGTGTTATTATGTTTACTGAAGCCCCTTAGTCTATGAGGGCTCTGTTTAACTCATAACCATTGACTTTAGCAGTGACATATAATGGACGATTGTGATTAGTAGTCCCTAAAAGAAGATCAGGACTAGAAAATGTGATGCATGGCGTGTTGTACAAATGTCATGCCTCATCAGTGGGGTCGGAAGCAAAGAAGGCTTGATAGGATTTTGGTTCAAGAAAGGCTTTTACCAGTGTCTCACTCAAGCCAGGTGACAACATCAAAGCGTCATAAACACTAAGAAGGGAAGGAATTTTCCTTAAATTAGCCAACATATTGTAATCAACCTCCAGCTGAGGGCCTTTCCCTTTCTCCTTAGGCTGCTCATAGGAGGAAGGGATAGGGTCATCCTACTGGGTAATGATATTTTTATCTTTTGTATTCTTAGCCAACCTAGGTGGAAGGATCTTTCCTGAATGTAGATGAATTTTCTGTATTGAGTCATCCTCAATAGGAGATTCCTCTCGTTCAGTGATGGTGGCAGGTATTGGTTCTAAGGAAAGTATTGGGAGTGGGTTCTCGGATTCATCTTCTAAATCCATTTATCATCCACCCTCTGGTATCACAAAGACTGGTTCATCTTCATACTCAGACTCAGACTCTTCATTAGAATCATCCATATTATAAGAAACATATAAAGCATGAAAAGACTGAGTGCTAGAAGAAGTAAAAGTAAAACTAGAAGTAAAAGTAGTAGAAAAAGAGGTAGAACAACAGTAGTCAGAATAACCTTCTTATATTATTTCTTCATCAAATGAAGGGAGAACAAAGTTCTTCAACGTAAGTGCTGGAAGGAATCCAGTCTTCCCCTTAGAGGTTACAACATACTTTTCTCTTTCATATATTTTTTTATTACATGTAAGAGCAGAAGAAGAATAAATATGCTCAGTAGACACTACAACAAAAAGAGAAGAAGAAGAAGGTACAAGTGCTGGTGTAGTAACTACAGTGGAAACTCTCGACTTGGCCTGGGGTGGCCTCCTCTCAACTGCCTCTGAACTCTGAACTGCACGATCTATCATCCTCCTGGTCTTCTTGGAGAGTGCTAACTGTCACTCTACCTCAGAACTATGGGATAAACTGCCACTACTGCCTGACTGTCACTCTGACTAGGACTATGGCTAGGACTGGAAATCATCTGAACTGTATGAGGGTCCTTTTCCTTTGGTTGTACCAAGTTATTATCCTGGAGGTGTATCTGTCCTGTAGCTATCAACCTCTCAACCCTGTCCTTGAAGACATAGCAGTCCTCTAACATATACCCAATGTGCTTGTGATAAAGACAATAGAGCGGGAGCTCGGTCTGTGGCTGGGGAAAGTCAAAATATTCTTCTTAGTAAGGAATTTAAAAATCTTTCTTACACTCTCCCTTTTAAAGGGGTATTTCTTACTAAGCTTCTCCTGTAGGTACAGCTAACTCTCTGGAGTCCTACGGGAGGTCCTGGGCTGTACTGCTAGCTGACTAGCAGAGTGTGACTGACTAGCTGAGTGTGACTGCTGTGGAGGTGTTAAACTAACTAAGGGCCTCTTGCCCTTATCTGCTGGTCCCTGAGTACTGTGTACCTCCCCTCTCCTGGGTGGAGGTGCCCCTGTAAACTCCTGCCGCTGAAGTCTGCGCGAAGGCTGACTCTCAGCCTTATGAGAGACTGCATCGGGTATGCTGTCTTGTAGGCTGGTGACCTTGGTCAATAGGTTATGAAAGGTTTGAATGGTGAACCCTTTCAGGTATGGAGCAGTGGGACCTTCTATGTTCTTTAAAAGAATCTCTATTGCATGCTGCTCCTGTAGCTGCGGCTCGCACTGCAAGCTGAGGTTCCTCCATCTGACAATGTAATCTATGAGAGTCTCTCTGGGATGCTGTCTGGTGACTACTAACTCCTCAACTATAACTCGGTGCTCTGTGCTGACAAACCTCTATACGAAAAGCTGCTCTAGCTCTACAAAAGTCCGGACTGAATCGTTGGGGAGGTCGACATACCAAGCAAACGCCACCCCTGCCAAATTGCTAATGAACAACCTCAGCATCAACGGATGACTCCCTCCTATATTGCAATATATGGCCCAGTACTGAGCCACATGCTGCCTCGGGTTCCCAAACCCTTCAAACACTCTAAACCTATGAGGGATGAAACTAGGGGGTAGGGCTCCTGCTCATACTCTATCGGGTAAGGACGCCCTCTGCTAACTGACTATCCAGTCTTCCTGGATGAAATAGCCTGCTCTACCTCCTGGGCAACCAGATCCTGAAGCTGACCTGCTGACAACTGAGCTGGCTAACTCTGAACGACTGAAGGTGCTACAGGCACTGCTCTCTGGACCCTGTCCACTCTCAAGGGGTCTAGTGTAACTGGAGGCACAACTGGCTGATCTCTAGAAGTACTGGCAGCGGCTACTCCTGCCACTTGGGGCATTGCCCCCATGGCTGTCAACTGTGCTGTCATGGTTGCCATAGCTCTGGTCATCTCTGCCATCTGTGCCTGAATGTTCAAGACTGTAGCATCCGTATCAACTGATCTGGGAGATCCACCCACATCGGGCTCTCCCTGCTCATCGTGGTCCTCGGGCTCTCTCTCATCTGAGTGACCTCTACGAGTAACCATACAAACTCGGTGTACTAGCACATCCTCATCGGAATCCACAATTGTATCATCGTCATCTAAAAAAGATCGCCGCATCGCCTCTATATATGGACTCATAGGAGAGGTGATCCTATGAGTGATAGGGGCTAACTCTGTCTTAATCCATACTAACGATCTATCTGGGGTAGGCACTGAATCATTATCGCAAACCATCAGGACCGCCTCGGACCCGGAAGGAGCCACAACCTCCATCTGATCAGCTGCCTCTAACAACTGCTCTATATCAACTACCGAAACTGGGTCGACAGGGGTGTCTACCTGTCAACGCTTCTAAACCCACCTCCTACGGCGGGGCTCCATACTGACAACTGGCTACTCTGGGGCAACCACTGCTAAACTGACCTGAGGCCGGGTAGGCTCCTGCTGCTGTCTCGGTCCTCGACGACGTGGGCGTCGTCCTACCACAGGAGCAACTGCTGGCGGCTAACTACTGGAACTGCAGGCTGTTAAGGTGTCTGCCCCCTCTGCCAATTGTAAAGTCTCCTCGCAGTCTGCCTCCATAACTGGAAAGTCGCCTGAGAAATCTGCCGGAGTATCTTCTCTCGACTGACAGGCCCCCTACCACGAGTAAGGCGGACGATGTGTCGAATCCTCTGAGTGAGGGCTCGAACACCAGCGTCCCTGGAGACCCTAGCCGGGGGTAAGGTAGTGGCAACAGGAGGGGCAGCCGCAATGCGGGCAACGACCTCCTCGTCCCCACTATGTGTCAGCGGGGAAAAGCATCCTCCCTGGACTGCCTCTATCTCAGGAGCTACAACAACCTCTGGAGTAGGCATAACTACAACTGGTCATAGTCTCTGATGTCTGGGAGCCACCGTCCTCTAAACAAGCTCCTGGTGAGCTATCGCCTCAGCCATTTGCTGTCTCTCTATCTCAGACACAGCTAAACGCAACATTCGTATTCCTATTCCTCCGGGCCCTTCTCCCAAGGTCGGAGGTGGAGGTGGAAGGAACATCTGAACCCACTGCCTGGGTGGCAGGGGGAACAGGGATAACTGGAACTACCGGGGTCTGCCCGGCGATCTCAGTGTGAGAAAGCCGAACAAAAATAGAAACTCAACCAGAAGAGGGTGAAGGCACCTCGGTCTGGGCAATCCTCTTCCTAGTGGAAGCGGGAGGGGAAACTCAAACTCGAGGGACTTCCGCCAGAACAGCGGGAGCAACAACAGCAGCAGGCTGCCGGCGCTGAGGGGCCGGAGCAACCTGTGCAACAGGAAATATAGATGCAGGTCTCCTGGCCACTGAACGAACGGGTAGAATAACTGTAGCAGGCTGCCGGCGCTGAGGGGCCAGAGCAACCTGCGCAACAGGAAAGGTAGGCACTGGACGCCTAGCCGAAGGTCGAACTGGTGGAACGGGGAGTGGCTTAGGCACTGGATGCCTAGCCATGGAGCGCACAGGCTACGCAAGTATATTAAGGGGACGAGTAGGTGCCCGGGCTGTCCGCCGACCAGCTGGTCATCCGAAAGGGTGCATAGCTGCGCATCCTCTCCTCTAAGGAGGAGAGAAAGCAGCAGCCTCAGCCAGGGTCGACCCGTGAAGGAACCAAAAGTGATCCCTCCAGCGTGCGAACTGGCAAGCAGGGACTCAGGGAGAGTCACTCGCGCGTCTGAACCAAAATTGAAAGTAAAAGACGGAATAAAGAAAGCCATAACACTAGTGTCAAGAAAAGAAAGTAAAAAGAATTAGTTAGAATCAAAATCAAGAAAGAGTGGAGAATTTGAAAGAGATTTAATAGAGATAGATAGGAATTGATAATGAACGAAATAGCCTGTAAGGCTGGAAAGAAGTAGAGTAGGTGAATCCTAGCTACAGGGAAAGGAACCATAACTAAGGAAAGACCCTAACTAAGAGTGGGACGGGCTTAATCTAAGGAGTATCAATCCCGGAGTACACACTAGAAAGGATAATATATAATCCAAAGATGGAGAGAGAACTAGTCCCACCGTGGTCGCCAGAAACATATGGACCTCTGAAAGAGCGCCGCTCATGAGGTACGAACGCAGAGGGTACGGCCGCACTATCCCGTAGGATAAAATGATCGTAAACCTCTACACTTGACCACGAACAGGTTGATGGAAGGGCAAATTGGATTGTGCATACCACTAACCATTGAGGATAGAGGTTGTCGCCAATACACCCTGATGGATAGTAATATACACGACCTAGTCACGATTTTTCCCCACCCAATACAGTAGTTTGAATGGGGTTTAGTAGATGTGGAACCAAGTTTCCTACGGGCGCAAGCCCCCGTGGTTAATTACATCCCAAGCTGGAGCCCGAGAAAACTCACGATTAAGGATCATATATTATTCTCTCCTAAAGTGGGATTGACATAGGGGTGTAAACTAAGATGTCCTACTCAAAGGGAAGAAATGTCCGAAGGGCTGAATCAACATGTGTTGCTCATATCAGCATTCAGAGGCTCTAGGGTACTAAAGATAAACTAGATGAAAGAAAGTCAGGCAATATATCACATGCGTGAGAGAAGGTTGGAGGTGGCGTCATCCTGTGACGTAGATGAGTAGGATTTAGATTCCCTAAAAAGAAGGGACCTGCCTACTATTTAAGGCACACTACGAGACCGAGTGTAGTAGCCTCGAATCCAAGATCTAGATTGGGCTTAGTGTTCTACACAACACTAAGACCCGTGTCATAGCTAATGCAGTGCAAAAATTGGACTTATCCCGGCCTGGATTGAAGAGCCAGCTAACCACCTAATCACTTTAAAACCATGCTATCAGGTCAATTATGAAAGATGGGTGGGTGGTACAGTTTTTGGAAATAAGAACAACATCTAGAGGATTTCTTAAGTGGTCCTGAACTTATGTGAGTCAGATGCTCCTAGCTAATGTAATTAAATTTTATTTAGTTTGTTATTAATGCAATGCATGCTAGTTGAGATGTCAGCTCATGAATGCTATAAAATTTTAAAAACAGGCTTAAAGAAAATAAATTTTTAGAAAAGACTGAATCTCCCTAGGTCCGACACTTCATCCTCATAGGTCAGATTATCCGAACTCTACCTGCAGGCAGGGAGATGTCTTATAGCAAGGAAAGAAGAATGCAGTAAAATGCATGCGACCCCAGACGGTTCCAACAATTCTCTAGGTTCATTAAGTTTCTAGATTATTTAAAACTTAAATATTAAATTTTAGTTATGAGTAGAAATAATTTTATAGTCCTTAGAGAGCCTAACGGAATCCAGGCGAAAAATAAAAGCGGCATGCAAGAAAGAAACCTAAAAAAAACAGACAATTTCTATTGCGCAATCAGGTAAACACATCAATATAAATCCAAAAATAATCAACTAAATGACTATAGGCAAATTGCCCTTATTACAACCCAGATATGTAGAAAATAAAGTGGCCGGGCACCACTGCCAACAACCCAAATTTCTAAGCCTATGATAGACGCAAATGACTTTGAGTGGGATATTGGTCTTCAAATCTTCAGTCTTCTTTGGATCACTCCTCCTTGGACTCCTTGGATCTCCCTTCTTAGACTATTTGGATCTCTCCTCCTTGGACTCCTTGGATCCGTCGTGGCTTGAATATCCAAACGAAGAGACAATTCTCCCCTTTGGGGATGATTGCCTTTTCTCTTTGGATATCTAAAGCCATTCAATTCGATCTCCCAAATGGAAGAAGACTCTCCCCTTCAGGGATACATTCTTCTTTTGAAATTCGAGTTAGATAAGGATATCTCAACTCAAAGTTGCATTTTCACAACGCTTAACAAATTTTACAAATATTACATCCATTTAAAAATAGAAAATTCTAGACTCAGTGCAAGGTTATCCTAATAATCATCTCAAGCAGTTTATAGATGAAAGTAAAGCTCAACCCATTGAAGTTGTGCCAAGTCATGCTCTTAATTATGAGGGCTAAGTAGTCCATCTGTAGAAGTTATAATTATTTTAGCCCTCATTTATTTATGAGGGCTGAGCAAGCACCTGTATAACATAATATTATAAATTATAACAGTGTCACTCCTTTTATCAGCTTGAGAATGACCACCTGCACGGAAGAACAGTATATATATATGTATATATCGTTCCTAACCTAGGGATAGATCTAGCGCTCATCATATCATCCATAGAGTGCAGAAAAAATAAGCAAACACACCAATCATTTTCAAACATCATGCAATGAAAATCACGGAAAGCTCCGGCACACAGCAGAAAATAAAATCCAGCGGCCTAGCCTAGATCTAGAAGTGGTGCCCTAGCAAACAATTCTATGTGTGTGTAAGGCTTGTGTGATTTGGATAGGTCCTAAGCAGGATAGTTAGTTAGAATTGCCTACAGTTCGGATTTGTTATAGGCCAGAAAAGGAAATTTCAATTGAAATTCAAATATTAATGGATTATGGTCATTTTTAGTTAATTTAATTTGTTAATCACTTTTTAAAATATTAGGATAATGATATTTAAAGTTAAAGTGGTAATAGCCAATTTTGAAAAGTCCCGGGTCCTCCTAGGAACTAAGCTAAAGGTCCAAAAAGTCATTATGGGAAATAGGCTAGGTTTGGGATTCTTAATACCTTAAGAAAATTCTAGACCTTAAGAAGAGTAATTATCCAGGTAGTACATTGAAATTGGAGTTTTCTAGGGAAAGTTATGAATTTTCTAAGTTTCGGGCCCTAAATGAACTACGGTTGACCAAAAAATTGACTTTCTAATCTGGGCCTTTTTCAAGAAATCTAAGATTTTTAATAAATACTAGGCCCTAATTGGAGTCTAATGCAAGTGAGTTTGCCTAATTTGAAATTTTTTACAATTATTTATGGATTTTCTAAGTCCAGGACATTTAAGGGAATTTCTAAATTTCCTAATAAAGGACTATTTTTATTGTTTTGCTCCAAATCAGCTCCAAACTAATTGGAATCACTCCCAAAGGTCAGGGATGACCTGAAAAGTAATCCCAAATGTTTGGAAAAAATTTGGGATTTTTAATAATATTTAATAATTTATTAGGGGCAAAACAGTAATTTCCACCTATGGTCAAAATAAGGGTCAACCTAGAGTCAAACTTAGGACCCCTATTTATCTAAAGTCAATGGTCAGATTCTAATCAGTTCAAACTATTATGAGTATTTTTCTGACCTAAAATATATTTATTATAATTTTTAGAAGGTCTCAGTGGCTTATTTAGCAGGTTAATTATGGTTAGTTAATTAAGGGGTCTAACAAGCCCTAAAAATTCCTAGAAAATTCTGAGATGTTTTAGATGTCACTAAGTTTAGGTGTGAAAGTTTTCATTTCAATTGGGGGTCTATCCTAGCCTCTAGAAAAATTCTAAATTCACTAGACAGGTCCTTAATTGTTGTCCTTAGGGTGTCACTACGTTGTAAGGGTTTAAATAGAGTTTTGCACTAACCCTCAAAGTAATAAATGCATGGAATACATAAAAGCAATAAACACACCATGTCCTTAGATCTAGGGGAGCCAAAACTAAGTGGTGGTGCATCCTACACATGCAAACTATAACAAAAAGGAAAAGAAAGACACCTAACGAAGGGATTAGTGAATGATTGGAACTCAATCACCCACTAATCCACTCCCCCATGATTTCTCTTCATACATAGAACCCATGTCCAAAATTTCATCGAATGGGTCTCCCAAAATTAGAGTTTATTTATAAGTAATTTCAAAATAATTCAAAATACATATAATTAAATATATTTTTAGAAAATAAATAATTAAAAATAACTCAATTTATAATAAATGAATATATAGGAGACCCACTGACCATCCTAACATTTACTTGTAAAAATATATTTTTTATATTTAAATAAATATGATAATAATAATAATAATAGTAATAATAATAATAAACAAAACAGTAACAAAAAGATTTAACATAATATAATTATTCATACTATAATTAAAATTATAATAAAATAATTAAAAGAATATATACATATTTTAAAAAAAAGTATTTTTACTGTTTTCAAAATAATAAAAAAATCTACTTAATATTTTAAAATGAAAATAATTTTAAATTAAAGATAATTCAATTCCGATTGATTTGATATATTGTGCGTCGAAAACGGAGCGAAATTGAATTTTCTATGAATTTTTGAAGAAATCTGAGTTAAAATAGATTAAAAATCAATTTTTCAAAATAAATATCGACGACGGGGACATGAGGCGGCATCCGGTTCGCTCCCGTTACCGCGGAGGCGGCTGTTGCTCTCGGTGCGCCAAGTGGCAAGCGTGGATTGGCCACCGCGGTTCTCGGCCAATGATTGCGCCGCCGCAATCACTAGCCATGATTGACCAATCATTACGGCGGCGGTCCGGCGGCGACTTAGCCACGTCGGATGCCGCCTTCGCCGTCCGATCCGCGTGATCTTGAATCAACGGCCTCGGTTGAGACGGACGAGAGGACGTCCATAGGCTCGGTTTAGCAAGCGGACGGAATCGCGGTCCGACCAAATCTGTGCCATTGATTGACAGAATCAATGGCTCAGACAACACGTGACTGGAAGCGAGCCGGACCGAACCCTAAAACAATAATCTTGCTCGTTCTCGCGATAGGATGAATAAAACTTGATGAAATTTTAGATACAAGATGCAAACATGAAGAGCATGGATGGGGGATAAAAAACGCAGTCTGAAATGCACTTAATCAAACGCTAATTAACTTCATGTGTTCTAACTAGGGTTTAGGATTATACTGAAAATACTCGATAGAATCGAGGGATTTCTGGCATGTTGCACTTGTAGACTGTCCACGCTCCTAGTTGTAGAAGAAACCGCGTTTCGAAACGCGATGGATCGATTAGAAGAAGCCTTGGAACGTTTTGGCCTTTGATTCGCCTAAAAGCTCGTCGTCGGCGACTCCAAACGCTCGGGTCTGGCTTGGGGAAGGTCGGGGGAACCTAAGGGAGCACTCTCACAAAATCTCAGATTCTGAGAGGGTCTAGAGAACGAGCAAGAGTCAAAAAGTCCCTAAAATAACCTAAATTTTGTATTTAAAGGCTCAACCCTATGGCCAACGGCTCAGATCGAATCCTGAGGTGATTTGGAGGGAAACCTATCAGATTTGGCCGTGGTTTTGAATTCAAAACAAAAGGGAATTAATTAGGGCCATAAAACTCATTAATTATGCTCTTAATGGGCTCTAATAGGTGACTATGACCTATTAATGGCCAAATTTGACTAAGTCAACGTTTGACTTAGTCAAATCAGTCAATTAGGTCAAATGGGTATGAGGTTTAAGCCATGAATGAGATTGGATTTGATTTGGGCCCTTAATGGGCCTAATGGGTCAAAATAACCCATTAAGGCTTGGAGTGAGGCTCGAGCTTCAAAAGCCATGAGATTGACTAGAATTAAAGTTGAGACTCAAAAAGACCTAATAGGTCAACTTAGATTGACTTGGTCAACCAGGTTGACCCTGGGCCCGGGTCTGGGCTCGACATACTCAAATTGAACCATTGGATCTAGTGGAAGGGGTTTATGAGTCTGGCTTGGTCAATTTGACCAAGTCAACTCTTTTGACCCAGGATTTGGCAAAATCGAGGTCAATAGTCACTTCAAGTATCTATTCAACACAATCTCTCCCAAGAGCAAAATGCTCGCTTGAGAATGGAAGAGCTTGATGCACTTAGAGATCTATCAAGCAAGGATGGCAAAATCTTTTAACCGAATGTGTGCCATCGCGTATTTCAAGAAGAAAAATTGGTTTAGGTGCTGAGAAGGCCAATCATCCTACACTAAAAAATTGGTGACAAATTCTTCTCCAACTGGGAATACCCTTTTTTCATCATAAAGGTGTATTAAAGATGAGCTTATCAATTATTCAATCTGAATGGTCAGAGGCTCATACCACAAATCAATATTGATACTTGAAAAACTACTATGCATAAGTATGAATATGTATTTAAAGTAATATGTACTTCATATATAAATTTACTGACATATATATATAATATATATTTTGAAATTCTATTATAGTACAAGAATGCTTTTAAAAAATCCTACAAAAATTTCTCATAAGACATGGGGCATTTTTAAATATTTATTTTGGTTGATATCATGCCACTTGCCAAAATTATCAAATAAATATTTAAAATCTTAAAATACAAACCATATGTAAAATCTCTCTTTAAGATAGGGGCATTTTAAACTTTTATTTTGATCTACATCATGTTACACGTCAAGATCCCCAAATAAATATTTAAAATATTCAAACACAAATATTCTTTTAAGTAGAAGGAATCACCAATTTCCTTTATCAATGCATATACATGTGATTTTCTGAGAGTTTAAGACATCACCTTCTCCATCATATCAAGACTTCGAAGGCTGTAAAAGAAGATTTTTATGACTACACACTCATGTAAATTGAGCTAGAACAGCCTAAGTTTTTCTACAGCCTGAAGTTTAAGATTCGAATGGGTGTAAAGGTCGAACTCAACAAGCTAAAATGTAAATGAGTCGTTGGCATCTCCATCTACTTAACAAGTCATAAGAAAGGTTGTAGTAAAGGAACTCCCATTTCGACAACCGTCAGTAGGGATTGTAAGAAGCATAAAGATTTATCTGACTTGACACGTTCAGATAGTCATGGTCCACAAATTCTCCTAATAGACTAGAGAATAAAAGTTTTAATGGGAAGGATGAGTCATGAGAAACTATCGAATATATGTAGGTTACAAAATCTTCAATTATAAAGGATAACTCCTAATCTACCAACTTTAGTAGATTCAACATTGGATAGCGCATTTCCCATTGCTCAGGTCTAAAGTTTGAATAGACATGTTAGGTTGGACTCGACAAGCCCATATGTGATCGAGTCATCAGCAGCTCCATTTACTTAACACATTATAAAAAAGGTCGCACTAAAGGAACCCACATTTTAGCAATTAGATGACAAAAGCTTTTAAAACCTAGCTCACCTAATTTGATGAACTCAAGTGACCTAGATTGAAGTCTTCTTGATTGGTTAAGGGTTAAGGAATTACCTATATTTGGTATTACCCACTAAACCCAGCACTTGTAAATCCTTCAACAAATTTGTAAAGCATCAAGCAAGGATCGAATGTCTTCTTTGACAAATCCACCAAAGCACAACACAAAGGATGGAAGCATAAGGGAGAAGGTATGCAAATTTCTTTACAAGTCAATAAAAGCAAATCAGGTAGTCCTTTACCAAAGGCTGCCGCATAAAGCAGATGGTAGAAGAAATCAAAGCCTCAAAACTCAAACCAAAACTGTGGAAAGAGCGCAACTGCTAACTCCAACAAGGGTTTAAAACCATGAGTACAACAACCACTGAAGTCACAAGAGTAGAAAGAAGGGAACTTGTGAACTGTTGAATTTATAAATTGCTTTATTTATTAATTCATAATCTATATATAAGTTTATAATTTTCATCGTTTTATAAGCTTACATTAGTCAAAAAGAAGAAAAAGTACATTGTCCTTCACTGAGGATTAAACTCTATCTCCTAAATATGTGCCTGAAGAGGAAGCCAACAGCTTCGCTCTACTCAAGATAGGGCACTTTTCACTTCTAGGACCTGCACAAAGCAATAGAAGAATCGGCAAAATGAAGAGAGAAAAGATTATGCAAATGTATATAAAGCTACAAAGAAAGAAGTGTACCTGAGTAACTCAGGGCTTCCTACTGGAGCTGACTGTTTGTTTCCAAATATCTCCTAGAACCTGTGTAGAGTGACATAGGAGTATATAATCTAACCAAAAAGGAAATGCACAAACTATTAAAAGTGTTATTGAGCTAAAGTCTCCTGCAGCTAGCTAGCTAACTAACTTCTGGTTCACCTTGAAACCTACATAAAAACATGAAACATCATCAATACCAATGTAAAGTGAAAACTAAAAGGAAAAGGGAAGAGGGTGAACATGAACTGAAGGCCACTATAGAAAACTTAAGGCAGCAAAGTCCTACAAGATGGTAAATTTGTAAAGCTCGGGCAAATTCTAAATGATACTTAGAATTATGATAAATATTGAGTATATGATAAAATGCTGTAAACTAAAATGAACGTGGTGGAAAAAGAAGAACAATAGGTGGCAACGTTATCTAGTAGTGTCAGTTGGCAAAGCCATGCTCTAAGAATCTAAAGTGTGAAGTGTTATGTCACTATCCTATGTGTCCCAACTTGACTAGCCAACATGTAAATTTTTCTATTGAAACATCTAAAAATATATAAAGACAGATAACTAGCATGACATCAAAATATAGACCCTCAGAAATCTGTAAAATGAAACCCTAGTGTGATATCCAGCATAAATATTTAATGATCCATAGGGTCAACTAGACCCCAAAAAGGGCTGAATTAGTAATTTAAAATTTTCATTAACAAAAACAAATTTATAACTTTTTCAATATATGAAAACAAATAATTTTATCACTCGATGCAGAAGCTAATTAATTTAACAATAATAAAAAGATCAAATTTTTAAACCATATAATTAATCACAAAAACATAAAGTGTGAAAATAATAAGAACAAACAAATCAAAATTTATATTGGTTTGGTCAAACCTACATCCACTCCCTGGAGTCCTCCCCTGAGCATTGCACTAAACAATTAGTGACTCTCCTTCAGCCCCCATAGCTAGGCTGAGAAGTCCTTACAAAATCTCTTCCACCAACTCGATGCGGTAGAGGACCTTACTCTTTCACCTCCTAGTGAAGCAAATAACCTGGAATCATTTTTCACCCTTTTAGTGAAGGTAGAGAACCTGAAATCTTTTTTCACCCTCTTAATGAATGCAGCGTACCTTGAAGCTTTTTCTCTTTTTAGGAGAAGGTGGAGTACATTGAATCATTTTTCACCCTCCAAGTGATGCCAGAGAATTCCAACCAAGTGTCATAGAATGTATCCCCGAAATCACCAAAGAATTAAGATAGAGACTTGAAGAATACATGCAAGAACCTTACTTTGAGTAACCTTGTGAATCCCTCACAAAAAGCACTTCCCTTTTTTCTCTCCCAAAGCTCTATTAATCTCCTTCTCTATGCTCCCTCTCAAGACACATAGAAACAAAAAGTTTGTTGAATAAGTCTTAGTGAGAGTTTAAATAGAGAGACTCTCAAAAAGCCTTATATTTTAATCTGTTGATTAAGATTGTCTAGTAAAATCTTACGACCGTCTTATATAATTAGTACAAAATAGCAATTTTAGATATTACGAATTGCATTGTTATATACTTTAATTTCAAGAGTTTGTATTGATCGTCTAATACGATTGGCGACGATAAATCTTTATCCCTTGCAGCACTTGGTTCATACAATAGAAATTGAGGGATCGTCCTGTACGATTAGTTGAAAAATTATAGTATTTTATATTGTACGATAGTCGACAATAAATTATCATCCCATGCATCGCTCGTGTCGTACAGTATGATCGTCACCAATCGTCCTGTACGATTTGATCGAACAAATTAGCCATAATTATTCTCCTAGTCATAGGATTAATTTAAGCATGATTATCATATATCATACAATATAATGCATATCGTACAGTATGATGCACATCGTATGATATGATTAAAATAAAATTTCAGTTTCCACCAGTTTGTACCTTTCGACAATACAAACTGATGCAGTATAGTGCTCCTGCGGCATACCACAACCGAGACTAACTACCAGATACGCCATCCACTACCGCATATTCCATTTCTTATTTCTGCTCCAATAGTTTGCTTTAATGTTGCCTTTTACTTTTATAGTATTTTCTGTTTTATTGCTACAGCAATAGAAAATATACATATAGGAGAGCATAGCTTAGAGCTTGTTAGAAAACTTTTTACCAGTTATCAAATATACGAAATACAGGAGCATGCCGCTCCGTTTCCCTGTTCCATTGCTTGGCTTGCGATTCTTTCATACAGGTTCATCGGAGATCCAGCGACGGCATCAGATTTGGTATCAGAGCTCACTAGAACCATGGAAGATCGAGGCAAAGCGGCAGCCGAAGAATCGCGGACTATCGATTCACTCTGGGTAAACCAGGAAAACATCCATCGCCGACTTGATGACCTCGCTGCCGACGTGCAGCGTTTGACGGTAGAGTTCCGCCGCGAGTTCAATCTCCTCCGGGCGAATCCTCCTCTACGGGATTCACAGACCAGAGCCCCAAGCAAGAGCAACCAGACCGTTGCGAAGGAGGGAAAGACAATGGCATCACGATCCGGCATTGATATAGGAAATGTCGGATTCGGAAGAGGATTTTCAGCAATATAGAGGTATTCCATTAGCAGATTCTGGTGAAGACGATTCGGGTAATCCCTTTGTTCCTGAATTTCGTGAACAGCATAGACAGAGACCTTATCGTCACAATGAGTTCAAAGTTAAACTTGATATACCGTTTTTTGACGGACATTTACATATCGAGGATTATCTCGATTGGGAAAAAGCTGTCGAGAATTTCTTTGATTATATGGAAATTGATCCTAACAAGCAGGTGAAGTATGTTGCTTGTAGGTTGAAAGGAGGAGCCAGTGCTTGGTGGGCTCAGACTCTTCAGTTGAGACAGCGTGGTGGCAAGGGGCCGGTTCGAAGTTGGAACCGTATGAAGCAGCTTTTACGCGCCCAATTTTTGCCCACTGACTATGAACAAATTCTCTATATGCGGTATCAGCATTGCGAGCAAGGAAACCGTTCTGTCAGTGAATACACATAGGAATTCAACAGATTGAGTGCTCGAAACAATCTAAACGAGTCCGCCAACCAATTGGTAGCTTGCTATATAGGCGGCCTCAAGGAGAGCATTCAGGACAAACTCGAATTGAACTTCGTATGGTCGCTGTCTCAGGCCGTGAACTTTGCCATGAAAGCGGAAATGCAGCAAGGCCATTCTAAGTCTACATACAATCGGAGGTTATGGAATGAATCCAGAACAATTTCAAACAAGCCTCTTCCAACAACAGACAAATAGCCACAAATTTTAGTTACAAACACTATCCCTACCATTCACCAGCATACCCCTGCGGAGACGAATACACAGCTGAAAGCAAAACCGCAAGGTAGAGACAACCCATATACTAAACCGTCTAATGTCAAGTGTTTTCGTTGTTTTCAACAGGGTCACAAGTCCAACGAGTGCCCTCAACGAAAACAAGCTAATGTGGCGGAAGCGGGAGAAGGCAGCGGACCAGTTGATATTAACTATGACAGTGAAGGAGATGTGGAAGATGTGTATGCAGATGATGGAGAACCATTTATTGCAGTGCTCGAAAGGCTCTTATTGGCTCCCAGACAGAGTTTAAAATCACAAAGACACGCATTATTTCGGACAAGATGTACAATTGCAGGGAAAGTTTGTGAGCTCCTCGTCGATAGCGGGTGTACCGAGAACGTTGTAGCACATTCGGTGGTTCACAACCTACAACTGAAGACGTCTAAGAGAGCCAGTCCATATAAAATAAGTTGGGTAAAGAAAGGTGTGGAAATTACAGTCACGGAATCGTGCCGCCTCAGTTTTTCTATAGGCAAACATTACGTGTGTGAGGTGGTCTGCGACGTCGTCGACATGGACGTCTGCCACCTCATTTTGGGCAGACCTTGGCAGTTCGATACAGGAGCCCAATACGATTGCCGTGCAAACATTTATACCATTGAGTGGCAGGGCCGTCGCTTACGTCTATTACCTAGTTCGGGTGATAGTCTGAGCGGGACTGGTAATTCAAACTCCAGCGCAATGCATATTGTCTCAGGATCACATTTACTGCAATGCTGGAAGGAACCCGAGCCTATGTACGCACTGTTAATTACTGAGAACTCTTCGGTTGTGGACAACAAATCATGGCCAGCTGACATTCTAAAACTTGTCCAACAATATCCTAGTGTCACGCAAGAAGACCTGCCTGCGGAATTACCACCTCTCCGCAACATTCAGCACAGCATTGATTTCGTTCCAGGTTCCATCTTGCCGAATTTACCACACTTTCGGCTAAATCCAAAAGAGCAGCACATCCTACAAGATTTAGTAGACGCATTACTGGAAAAGTAGCTTATCCAGCCGAGTGTAAGCCCATGCGCCGTCCCGGCATTACTAGTTCCGAAGAAAGACGGTACTTGGCGGATGTGTGTCGATAGTAGAGCTATCAACAAAATAACGGTTAAATACCGG
>NW_021319561.1:1009923-1088744 GCF_001605985.2 Dendrobium catenatum
TTTAGAGCATTTAGTTCAAGTTGTGAAGTGTCTACCTAGTAATAGTCAAGTAATGAATGAAAGAGACTTATTTTAGTATGTGCTCTTTTAAGCAATTCTCCCTCTGCTTTGGGGCCATTGGAACCATAGAGTTTTGGTGAACTCCATGTTAGAAATATATAATTTCTTTTGTGAGAAATCACACGACTATGATTATTTATTTTTGTGTATGTGCCTAAATTTTCTCTTCCACCATTAGGTGGCAATAATGATAATTATTTTATTTAAGCTTAAATGTTGAATGCCAATCATAAGAGATTTGAAACATCCATGATCATAATTTAAAAGTTGTACTCCATTCCATATTTTACTCATCCCTCAATTCATTTTCCTCCCCGCACAGAAAATTTTGAAATCATAGAACATTTCCTAAGGTAAATGGGTGCATCTCTCATACAAACCCATACCTTTTCCTCCTTGGGGTTTCCCCTTTCTCGAGTGAACTTTAGCTCTGCACAATACCTCTACTAGCCTCCACACAAATGGTCACATATCCAATCCATTCATCCCATCATCACCTCCAAATCTGCCCCATCTCCTTCTAATTGGTCAAGCATAACCTCTCTTAAAAATAATTATCTCTCAAAAGATAGCTCTGCCAAACATATGGATTCACTTCCCTTACCTACCATCATCACATATTCACCACATTACTCACCTTATAGCATCGTCAATTCATGCCTAACAAAGAGAGCTTCATATCCTTTACAAAAACAACCTTTCTACATGACATAAATAAATTATTTTTAATATATAAGCTAAAATAATTTATTTTTTAGTCCAAATTTATTAGATATTCTTGTTATTGTTACTCTGGATGTGATTAGTAAAATAATAATAATTATTATTACTATATTGAATGTAATTATGAAACTAATTAATCTTAGCATTCAAAGACTGAATAGTGTAATAATCCCTCACTAACAAAGATTTAGTGATCATATTCCAAATAGGAGTAAATATATCTATTAAAATTGGAATTATATAATAATAATAAGGTTAATTATTTCAATAATTATACTTAAATTAACAATAATTATATTTCCAAAATTTGAATTTATTATTAATTGAAGCAAAAATAAATTTTTTAGTTGAATAGAGGAAGAAAATAAAATTTTTGCAATCATAATATCATGGAGTAATTTCTCCCATTACATGTAATAAACATATGGTGCAATAGTTAAATAGTCCAACTTTGCTATGTTATTAAATAATAACAAAAGCAATAATTGCATGAATATAAAAATAAGTTCAGAAGCACAAATCATATTTCGTAATGGCTGTTGTTTTTTATAAAAAATTTTTGGGAGAAACGAGGGGCTAATTCAATTTTCCTCGATATATCACAAGTGAACATGAAAATAATATACATTAATAGCTCCAAAAACCTTAAGGACCAGGCAACTAATAAAAATAAGAGAGAGCTATATAAGGTTATAGTTAACCCACTGACATCATACATACGATCAAATTCAATTTTTTATGAAGTTATCATTGAAAAAATAATTTATCTATCTAGAAAAAAAAAAAGCTTTTCATTACAAAGTTTTTTTTCTTAAAGCATTGAGAAATCAGTAAAAAGTAGTAGTCAAATGAAATTGTGGTTGTTATTTGAAATACAAAATAATGAGAAAAATGTCCTAAGTAGACGCTTAATTCAAACTGAAAAAACTGTAATATATTTGTCTTCTCAATTTTATAAAAAAAACATTATTTTGAGAGGAAAAAATCATAAATAATTTATTTTGTTAGACAATTATTGAATAAAAAATTTATATTTTGCAACAATTATTTATGAAATGATTCATGGCTTAGAAAGAGAAATAATAATTAAATTGTTTTCCATCTTTAAGAAATATAAATTTTCATTTTTATTATCTATGTTAAACGTACTTTCATAAAATTTAAGGAAAAACTTATATTAAAATAATTTAATTAAATTTTTGATAAAATTTTAAATTTATTTTAAGAAATGTGAGATAGAAAATAAATTAAAAAACTTTAAAATTCATGCTAATATGAAAATTATGAAATAAATGTTTTTAGCCATTTGGTTTGAATTAAGGGAGAGTAGAATTTTTTCAAGAAAATTTATTTTAATTTTTAAAACCCTCTATAAAATTCCATACTTATATATCAGAGAAGAAAATTTTATTTATTTGCATTACTTAAAAAAGGGGGTATGTTCATACATATTTTTATCGATTATTATATCTTTTTCTTTTTTTGAGAAAAATGCAACAATTTGCATTTGATTTTATTAATAAGAACTAAAACAAAAAACTAGCCAATACCATTAGATTCCTCCTTTATCATTGAAATAAAGAAAGGAGGAACCTTATTAAGCACTAAGTCTTCCCAAATGAAAGGGCTAAAAATTGCATAATTAGCACATAAGTCCGCTAATTTATTGCAATTCCTATCTATACAGTTGAAAATGACATTATGAAAATCTTTGAAAGGAGATTCCAAATTATTTTTATCTTTGAAGATGACCGTTTGTAGGAGCTTAATGATGTTGTAGTTATCACTTTCAACTATAATCCCCTTGTAGTTAAGCATCCAATCCTTGATTACACCTTTGATTGATTGAATGACAAGTAGTTCAAGTCTAGATATATGCCAATGAACACAAGAGTGGCCAAAAGCCAAAAGGAATCTGCGTTTATAGTCCTGAAAAATTCCACCGAATCCTCCTTTATATGATTTAAGTAATGATGCATCAACATTTAACTTTATCCAGTCGAGTGGAGGGGGATGCCAATGGTTATTCAACAACATATGATGCTGATTAGCAACCCATTTACTCGATTTACAGCAAGAATTGTTTTGGTGAAATTGAAGCATAGCTGGGAGCTTCAGAAGCAATGAATAGAGGAGATTCATATATTCCTTCATGGACAAGCTTGTTTCTTTCTTTCCTTGAAAAATATATTACAATACAAAAACAAGTTGATCATCCAATAATTCTATAGAGAGATCCAATTCAAGCAATCTTTCATTAAACTGAATATAGGAATTTCAAAACCCCACTTTTTCAGCTGTTGAAAAATACATTCCAGCTTTTTACATTTTGTTACCACATGTTCAACGTCTTCTTGCATATTACCATTCCTTGGACAACCATTGTGCACTTGAAATCTTCTATAACAAAGGAAATCGGATGTTGGGATAGTTTTATTGAATAGTCTCCACCAAAAACCTTCAACCCGAGGTAGTAGCTTTGCCTTTTTTATCCATTTACAAATATGAAACATGATTTGATTTTTGAATTGCAGCTTCAAATGCCATATTTGAAATTGATTTTCCTGAGTATTTGAATCATAATCCCATACTATCAGTGGGAAGATCTGAATAGATGGCAGTTTGACAAATCAGTTCTACTAGTTCTTTCCCAAAATCCTTTCTAAGATCATCAATGTTCCAAGTTCCTCCTGTAATGAATCTGCCCACTGAGATTTCATCTATGCGTTGAGGGTTTACAAATGTAGGCCATTTATTGATGCTTTTGTCCAATATCCAAATATCTCTATTTGCATTAATTAGATTGACATTTGCAACCTCCCATCTGACAATAGGCTTTTGATAAGCCCCTCCATCATTAATTATTTTCCAGGTTATCGATCCAGATTTCTTTGAGAAGATGTTTCCATATAGCTGGCTGAATTTTGGGAACAAAACTTTATGTAACAGAGAGTCTTCCTCTTGATTATATCTCCACGCAAGTTTTGCTCTAAGTGGCCCAACTTTTTCAAAGAAAGAATGAAGTCCTTTCCCGCCTTGCTCAACTGGTAAACACATGGTCTTCCAATACACGTAGTGAATAACGAAATATCCATTTGATTTGTTCCAAATAAAGTTTCTACAAATTTTTTCTAAATCTCCAGAAATACTTTTTTGGAACCATAGAATGAGTACAGTGAAAGATCGTATAGGACAGCAATATCGACTTCACCAAGTTGATTTATCCAACCTATGAGATTAATTTGGATCCCCAGATGTTAGTCATTTTCAGAGCTTTTTCAATAATTCATTGAAAATCAACTCCAACAAGTCTTCTTAGAGCTATTTTGGATCCAAGGTAATGAAATTCATTGACCTCTTTCAAACCCATAATGCGAGAGATCACTTTTTTCTTTCTCCTTGTCTTTTTTCCAAACAGGATACATGATTTGTTGGCATTTATTTTCTATCCAGTCCAAGAACAGAATTCCTCGATCCATTATGTGTTTAATCTTCTTTATCATAAAACCTTAGCTTATGAGAACACTATGATGTCATCTGCATATAACAAGTGGGATATCTTTGGGCTATCTCTACTAAGTTGAACACCAAACTCTACTCCACCCTTGTTTGAATGCAATGGATAGGAGTTGGGCACATAAGATGAACATAAATGGAGATAGGGGACATCCTTGTCGGAATCCACATTTGGCCTCAATCCATCTTGAGTAGTTCCCATTATCAAGAATTGAAAATATAGGATTATTTACACATTCCAAAATATGTTTGGAAATGGTACATGGAAATCCAAAATATTCTAAGGCCTTTTCCAAAGTAGGCCATCCCATTGAATTAGATACTTGTTCCAAATCAAATTTGAATGAAATTAATCCTTTGGAAGCTTTTCATAACCTGAATTTGTGAAAATTTTCATAGGCTACCAAGATATGGTCCGACATGGATCTTCCTTTCAGAAAGCAGTTTGTTCTTCAGAGATAATTTTAGGCATGATAGATGTTAATCTATTGACAATTATCTTTGCAGCCACCTTATAAACAACATTACAAAGACTTATTGGTCTGAAGTTAGACATTGTTTTAGGATTTTGTACCTTGGGGATCAGCACAACTATTGTTTCTTTCCACTTCGAGTTCATGATACCAGATTTGAAAAATTGATTAAGTGCATTCCATAAGTCCTCCTTGATAATGTCCTAATACCCCTTAAAGAAAGAGTATGTCATTCCATCAATTCCTGGAGTAATAAAGTTCCCAGCTTGCTTGAAAACCATTTCCACTTCTTTAATATTGAATTCTTTGTTTAGGCAGCAGATCTCCTCATCATTCAGCCGATTGATAGGCTCGAGCCAGCCATCCAGTTTACAAGTCCTATCTTTCCATTTGTTCTCAAAGAAGCTTACTAAAGAGTCTTCAATTTGATGTTGATCTTCAACCAACAACCCATCATTGTTGATGATTGAGCAAATAAAGTAAGAATTCCTTATAGCACTTGCATAAGTTTGAAAGAATTTTGTGTTGTAATCCCCTTTAGAAGCCCATTTTATATTTGCTCGTTGTCTCCACCACGTATTGATCCGAGCTAAATTTGAATTGAATTCAGATACCTTTACTTTACGAATCCAGTTTTCTTCATCTGATAGAGTTCCTTCATTGCATTCCTTTTCCTGAAGTTCCAAGATTTCTCTAAGAACGACTTATTTAGCTTGAACCAGGTTTTTGTGTTTTTCCTTATTCTAATGAAACAATGCCTTTAGAGTTCTTTTCATTTTCAGATTTAAAATTTGGCCATAGTCTCCCAAAGCTTTCTTCTTCCAAATATTCTTCACCAAAGCAGAAGATGCTGGATTGGAGATCCACAAGTCTTCAAATCTGATTACCTTTTTGTATTCAGATTTACATTCAAAAAGGTTTAGAAGGATAGGACAATGGTCCGAAGGGATTCTAGCCAAATGTTTTACCATAATCCGGTGAGGAGTGCCTAATACTGTTGAGTTAAGGTAACACCTATCCAGTCTTTCAAGTATCTTATTAACTCCTGTTTTGTTGTTACACCAAGTGAACTTGGGTCCAACACAACCCACTTCATGAAGATCATTGTTAACTAGAAATAGTTCCATTTCTCTAGCTCCCAAAGAATAGGAGAATCTTTTTCCACCCCTTTTGTCTTCTTTATTGAGGAGAATTGAAATCTCCACCAATCACCATAGATCTCTCCTTGGAAGAGTAAATTTGTAATTTTTCCCAAAGAATTCTTCTTCTGTAAGCATCCTCGCTTGCATATATTGATCCAATTCTCCAAATACCTTTATTGAAAAATTCAAGATCCCCAATAATGAATTGTTGAGATGTTTCTAGAACATTGAAAGTTGCTCCATTTGATCTCCATAGCACTATTATTCCACCAGAAAGTCCTTCCGAAGGGACTTGAAAATAGTCCCATTCTGCACCAATTAAAGAGTTTATTTCCGTTCTATCAAAGGAGGAAACTTTGGTTTCAAGCAAACCCAATAACAAGACTCTATTATCTTTCACAAACTACTTGATGTATAGAGAATATCTCCTCTTTCTAGGTCCTTTACAATTCCAGAAATAAATGGATGACATCATAATAAAATGAGGGAATGATTCCCTAATTTGTCTTTGACTTCATTTTCCAACCTTCTACATCTTATGTTAATTTCGATAGGACCTAAAATTTTGAGTTGTTTAAGTCCTTTCCTTTTAGTCTTTGAACCTTTTTCATCATCAGATTCAGATTTCTTCACCATTGGACTGTGATCCGAATTGTCTATATGGACATTCACCACATCCATAGCTATAAGTTCTCCTTCTTCAACTTCTTCATCTAGAACTTTGAACTTATTTGAATCACATGGAATTGAAATATTCTGAAGTAACATACCAGTATTATTGGTTTCATTAGGTTGTTAGATAGAATCATCTTGGATAATTGTAGGTTCTTTGGACGTAACATCCAGATTTTCAACATTGCCTCCCACTTCTCTATTATCACTCCCTGTAGTCATTGGTTTATCAAATTTTTTATAGATCTTTGTTGGTATATAGTTTCTTCTAGCTTTATATGACTTCTGTGGATTATTTATTCTCCTTGAACTTTGGATGTTAGATTTGTTCCTCCTAAAATTCTCGTGGATCCAAGGACCGTATTCAGCATTGTTTTTCCCAGTAGGATCTTCTGAAACATTTACTTGGCTATTGTTGCCTCTTGGTAACAGTGAATCAGCTCCTATAGTTGAATGCTCTTCCTTTAAGTCAGGGCCATTTCTCTTCATATGCCCAATTTTACCATAGTTGAAACAAAAGTTTGGGATTTTTTCATATTCGATCTTTTGGAAGAATTTTCCCGCACAACATTCAACCCAAACACCTAAAGATAGCTTTTCATCTAAGTTTATACGGATGCAAATCCTAGCAAATTCCCTTTTGCTCCATTGGAACATATTTCCATTAATTATGTATGGTTTAGCAACCTTGGAAGCTATCCTACAAATGTTGATTTTGTCCCAACATTATAGAGGCAAATTTGGCATTCTAATTCAAATCGGTGCCGAGAGGCCTTTCAATGATAATGGGGAAAATTTTGGGGACTATCTATCCATCCCAACTATGTTATCTTTAGCATACCCTGGTCCATTTTAGTAGAACAATTCTAATGCTTCTTGTTCATCGAATGCACAAAGCATCCATCCCAAACCTAGCATAGTTAAGTGGAATTTACCATATTGATCCCATTACCTCCTTAGCTTCATATTAATCATTTGGAATGGAGTATTGTCTCCAAAGACTTTGATTACCAAGGATTTGCTGAGTTTGTTTGAGTTCTCCAATTCCATTCCAGCGTGTAGCTTCACCACTTCATTATCTCCTGTGAAATCTTTCTCAAAGTCCAAATTGGATACATTGATGTTTGATCTTTTCTCCCATGCATTTTCTAATGCATTGCTGGTAGCCATCTTAGGCGTGTTGATCTGAGTGTCATTGGCATTTTCTCCAGCCAGAACGCCTTCTTCACATTCACAAAATTTGATTAAATCATTCAACCTTTCTTCCCCAATTTTGCATGAATTTTCTCTGTTACAATATCTTTGAAACTTGGACCATAAAAAGTTTTGGTCACTGGTAATAGAAAAATCGCCATTTCCATTATTAGAATCCACATTTTTTTTAATCCCATCAACATGTTATTTTGGTTTAGCTTTGATCCAGATGATGAATCATCAGTAATCTGAACTTTTTAATCCCAAAATCTGGAGAAGAAGATAATTTTTTAACCGCCGATCCATCATCACAGATGACATTCTTGCCTTTACCTATGATTTTAGTAGGTTTCTTCTCCTTCAACAATCCATCTTCATTGATCGTCAAGGGCTTCCTGGACATAAATCTAACTTTGTCGTCCATATTTAGCAGATCGCCGAATGCTGGAGGGGATGAAGCCGCGTCAGCCCTGGTTGAAAATAAAATTGTTGGATTAGCACGTCGACCAATTAACGGACCGCCAGCCACAGGTGGAGGTCGGCGACCCTCTGCCGCCATCAAAAGGGAAAATAAAAAATTTGAAAAATAGTTTCTCTCTCTAGAATAACTCAGACATTCCCTCTCTAGAAAAATGAAAAAAAAATCCAGGAAGATCAATAATTACTTACAATTAGATCGATTATTATATCTAATATTTAAGTTTTTATACTTATTTATATAGTATATAAATGAATATAAAAATTAAAAATTTGACATAAAAACATTTTGTGGTATGTATGTAAAATCAGACAAACACCCCTCCCCCCCTTACAGAATAGGGAAGCTTTGCGAGCACCTCATGATAGCCATGGAAGTAGAGCAGTGTTTGACAGATGCAATATGAACTTAAAGGTGGGATAAAGCATAAATTCGAAGGCCGGGAAATCGACTCTTCTCGACCTAGAAGCTAGAGTACCCACCGAAAGAACAGCGGATCACATGGCAGTGAGAGGCTGCCAGAGGGCTGCTCTAAGCCAAACTAATCCGTTTTTTCGAGAAGTCCAGTAATAACTTGAGGATTGAGGTATCTAGCCAGAGTCTCGAACCGGCCCCAGTCGGACACGATATATACGAAAGTGTAACCTTGCAGAGTTGGGTGGCTGGAGGTGTCCGAATGCCGATGAATTATGACGCACCATCACCGCATCATGCGCTTTAGGTTTATGATCTGCCAAATCTTCTTCATTATTGTGTTGTTGAATTCAAAAGGAAACAAAAAATTAGAAGAGAGATTTGGAAAAAGCGTAGATCAATTAATTGATTAAGGTCGATTCTCTTTATTAGACAGTGTAAATAAATAAAATATTTATGTATATACATTACACATGGACTGAGACAATTGGTCTCGTTGTATTTTCCTTTATTATATATAGGGTCATGTACTGCTCTAATGAAATCAAGAATTTTGTTTCCTTTAATCTGCTACTATCTAACTTGTCTATCTTTTCTGTCCTTGAAGTTCTTCATGGTATCAGAGCAAATGCTTTTTCAAGGACCTTGCAATGACGGCTTGTATTCTATCTAGGCGGTGATGAAAAATAACCCAACGAGGGTGCTATCTTCTCCTACGATCTCCACTTCCTGCTGGCATCAACGGCTCGGTGATCCCCATGACAGGGTGATTCAAATAATTTCAAGATGTAATCTACATCTTAGTATACGTAATAATAATGGTTCTTGTTCTTCTTGTAAAGAATCCAAAAGTCATTAACTAGCATTTGAACTTTCTACTAATCGTCGTAACAGTCTTCTTGAGCTGATTCACTCAGATATTTGGTGTCCGGCACTAATTTTTTTGACTCAAAGATTTTGTTATTACATTTTATTCATTGATGATTTTTTTGTGTTTTTCTTGGATTTTTCCAATGCGTTTTAAATCTGATTTTTTTGACATATTTTCTGCTTTCAAAAAACAAGTTGAAAACTACACCTCTCGCTCTATTAAAATGCTTAGGACTGATGGTGGCAAGGAATATACTAGCAACCAATTTGAAGCTAATCTTCAAAATCACGGTATCACTCACCACATCTCTTGTCCATACACGCCTGAACAAAATGGTATTGCTGAACGCAAGCACCGTCATATTATAGAAACATCTAGAACACTACTTAATATAGCTTCTGTTCCCAATCTTTACTGGCCAGAAGTAGTATTAACTTCAGTTTACCTAATCAACAGGATGCTTTTCCATACATAATCTCAAGGCTTCTCCCTTTGAAATTTTCCACAAAATCAAACATCAGTATGGGCATCTTCGCACTTGTGGATGTGAGTGTTTTCCACTTCTTCCCAATCACAACCGTCATAAATTTCTACCTAAATCCACATCTTGTGTGTTCCTCGGATATTTTGAACAATACAAGGGATATAAGTTAATGGATATTACAACCAATAAAATTTACATTTCTAGACACACAACCTTCACTGAAACTTCTTTCCCATTCAAAAATATTTCTCCATCTCCCACAAATACAATTTCTAATACTCTGCCTTTTCTTCTTCAACCGACCTCAACTTCTATTCAAAATACCAATTCTATGTCCAAGGAAAGCATTCATGTCCATCTACCTGTAGAGGTATCCAACCAACAATCTCATACTGCCAATTCTCCAAATCTGTACTCTAACTCATCACTGCATCCAGTGGATGTACCATTCACAAACACTCAAAATCAGTCATTGCATCCTATGGTGACTAGGCACAAAATAGGTAACCTCAAACCTCGCATTCGCCTCAATCTTTTACACAAAGATACTGTGATAGATTCTACCAAGGCCCCTACTACCTACACTGAAGCAGTTAAGCATTTTGAATGGAAAAATTCTATGGCAATAGAATTCTTAGCTTTACAAAAATAGGGAACATCGAGCTTAATTAAGCCACCTATTAACACATCCGTACTTGGCTGAAAATGGACTTACCGCATAAAACTTCATAAAGATGGCACTATCGCGAAACACAAAGTTCATTTGGTAGCTCAAGGAAACAATCAAGAATACGGTTTAGACTACACAAAAACATTCAGTCCTGTAGCTAAACTTCCAACTATCCGCATTATGCTTACAGTTGATCTCCATCATGATTGGCAAGTTCATCAGTAGATGTTGCCAACACCTTCCTACACGGTCAACTATCTGAAACGGTATACATGGTGCAACTTAAAGGATTCGAAGACTCTATGCATCCAGAATACATATGTCATCTGCATAAAGCCATCTATGGATTGAAGCGAGCGCCGCGTCAATGGTATAATACTTTCACCTCATACCTTGTTTCAATTGGTTTCATTCATAGCAATGCGGATCCGTCGCTTCTTATTTTCCATAAAAATGATATTCAAATTTTTTTGCTCATTTATGTGAATGATATACTAATCACGGGAAACAATCCAAAGGAAATCTCCACTGTTATTACCAAACTCAATACTCAATTCAACATGAAGCATCTGGGTAACGCTCATGATTTTCTAGGAATTAAAATTGATTTCCATGATCAAGCTTATTTCCTCTCTCAGCAGAAATATGTTGAATCCATACTAAAGTGAGCAACGCTTACGGACTGTAATCCGCTAGCAAACCAGAACTATACCATGCTCCCGTCCATGTTTCTTACAAATCCCATCCTGTTTGATCCAAAATTGTACATACGTTTGATCGGATCATTGCAATATCTCACATTGACACGGTCGGATATAGCCTATAGTGTCAATCAATTATCCCAACACATGCATCAACCTATTTCTGAACACATTTACCTACTCAAACGGCTACTTCAGTACATTAAAGGTACGTCAGATTATCAAATTCCTATTATCAATTAAAATATTGTTCTTCACTATTTTTTTGATACAGATTGGGCTAGAGATTCGGTCTTTCGCCGATCCACATCAGGATACTGCTCATTTTTGGGAGACACTATTATCTCTTGGAAAGTTAAAAAGCAACACACAATTGCAAGATCTACTACCAAGTCTGAATATTGGGCACTGGCAGCATTAACATATGATGTAATTTGGCTTCGTCGCCTTATGCTGACTTCAACATATTTCAAGATCAACTGACCAAAATGTATTATGATAATACTTCGGCCATTGCTTTGGAAAACAACCCCGTCTTTCATGCAAGAACAAAGCACATTGAGATTGACCAAAAATTCATCAGGGACCACATCCACAACAATAATATTAGTCTTCTTCCCATTAGCACCATTGATCAAATTGCATATATATTTACCAAATCTCTATCAACACCTAGATTTATAACTTTAAGGCACAAACTGATAGTCAGATCTCACCCATCAATTTGCAGGGGCATATTAGGCAGTGTAAATAAATAAAATATTTTTGTATATACGTTACACGTGGATTGAGATAATTGGTCTCTTTATATTTTCCTTTATTATATATAGGGTCATGTATTGCTCTAATGAAATCAAGAATTTACTTTCCTTTAATATTATACTATCTGAAATTATTAGATGCGCCAAGAGTGGGGTGAATTGCAAAAATTTGTTACAATAAACAAAATTCTAAACAAGAGTTCTAATATTTTTTTTGTTTTATTAAATTTTAAACAAAAATTAAATGCTGAAACAAGTACTTGAACTCAAATTGCAACAACGAATTTTATCACAATTATCACCAAGCAAATATAATGAAGTTAAAGTGCAAGAAAAAATAAAAAGAGGTAAAGGGAAAAGCACACCAGAATTTTTATAGTGGTTCGATCACTTGACCTACATCCACTCCCCGGAGTCCTCCACTCAGGGTATTTCACCACAAAACTATAGTTCTCCTTTTCCCCCTTGGCAAGGCGAATAAGCTCTTACAAGACTCACTTTCACCAACTCGGTGTGGAGGAGTGCCAAGCGCTTTTCTCACCCTCCTGGAGACGGCAGTGTACCTTCTCATTTTTCTCCCTCCTCGAGAAGGCAGAGTACCTTAGAGGACACGGATGTAGAAGAGTCTTCCCCTTAGAGAGCGAGAAGCGAGGGAGATGGGAGAGAGGCGAAATCCAGAGAAAAAAAAGAGAGAAGTCCGCGCGAGAGAGGGAGAGGAAGAGAGAGCTCGTGAGCGTGAATCTCCATCTCCCAGAGTTTCATTCTGAGTAAATCGAACTCTTCGCCGAAAGAGGAAGCCCGCCAGATTTTATCGTCGCGCTCCAACATTCGAAAATTCCTTAAACAGCTTTGCTCTCTGTTCGATCTCAGCCTCCATCGCAGAAATCAACTGAGACGCGGGATTTCGGCCGAATCGCAGATCTCATTCGATCGTGGCCGTCGATACGATTACTAGATTTAGGGAAATAATTCAAATAATTTAGAAAGTAAAATGACATTTACTAGGCTCGAATTGGGCTGAATCAAATTAAAATTGTCTAAGATTGGGTTAAGCTCGAGTCCGAATTTAACTCGATTCGAGTCGAATTTGGTTCAAGCTGGCGCGACGAATTTAATTGGATGAAATTAAATTCAGAATAATGATCGATTTAAATCAAATTGGCACGACGCGGTAGAAACAAAATGGTTGAGTCCAATTGAACATAGTCGGGTCTAATCCGGCTCGAGTCGAGTCGATTCGAGCTCGAATTTGGGCTTGACGGGGTTCGATTAAATTGATTGGAAGTGCTCGCGCAAAAAACGAGTTCAACATTCCCTCTCTAATTACATTCCCCTCTCAGAGTCACTCACACAAAAATATTACTTTTTTTATACTTAAAACGAGCTCCAAAAACCCTGAAATTTTCAAAGTAGCTGTTACTATCGTACAATACAATTCAACATCGTACAGTACGATTTGTATAAACAAGCTTCATCCTAGTACGAAGTTTTACGAATAGGTTAAACTTTTGAATAAGTTCATATAGTACGATATAAACTTGTATGGTACGATAGGGAAAACTCTTCTGTTTGTACAGAACGATAGCTAGGACGATTAAAACTTATCTTTGTACATCGTAGGGTACGACCTACTTCATCCAATACGATTAGTCAAAATCAAGGTATCATCCAGGATGAAGTCTAAGACGATCAAAACTTGTCTATGTACATCGTAGGGTACGATCTACTTCATGCAGTACGAGTTGGCTAAATCAAGGGATTATCCAGGACGAACTCTGGGACGATCAAAAAGAGCATCGGTTCATCATATTTTATGAATGTGTTCGTATAGTATGATGACCAATATGGAATTAATCCTTGATTTATTCCACTAATCACGAGTTAATTTAAATAAGTATTAAAAATAAATCGTACAATACGAACGGACTCGTACAATACAATTGGCTAATAAACTTACTTAAACTAATATGGTGGCTAGGGTTTTGGATTAGTAACACATCGTACAGTACGATATAACTCGTACAGTACGACTATTCTCAGAAAGGCATTTTAACAAGATCAGATCGTACAGTATGATATAAAATCGTACATGATGTTAAATAGAGAAAAAAATCTACATTTTCTTTTAAAAACCCTATCCCCCTGTGTTTGTGCATGGTTGCTCAGATTTACATGCAGTTTGTGGTCGGACTCAATAAAAGATAAAATAAAATATATGAAAAATAATAATGTTACAGACTCACACTCCTACTTTACCCAGTCTTGAGTCTTCTTGTTGTCCCGAGTAACTTGTGATCTTCTTGAAATGTTAGTACTCATAGACAATAATAGAAATCAAAGATATTCAATGAATAGTAATTCAGACGACATTATTTGTTATCGTCAAAATCTCAAACTAGGGGTCATGGATTACAACACTATCTTCCTCGAACTTTCTTATCTATCCTTGAAGTTCTTTTCACTCCTCATTAGAGATACAGAGGGTGAGGAGAGTTTAGAGGGTTGAGCATGAGATATTTTAGAGAGTTCTGCGATATTTTTAAAAAATATTTTAATGTCATTAAAATTCTCTTAAGAATTTAAAAAGTTTTAACTCATTTTTTTTATTTTGTTTATATGATATTAAAATTTATAAAAAGAATTAATAAATATGAATCATTTTAGGTGTATATATATACTAATATTATAAAATTATTGTATATTTACATAAGGAAATTTGATTTTATAAATTGGAGAAATTTGAATTCTATTTATTTTCTTGAGGAAATATATTTTAAATTTTATTTTAAACTAAATTACTCATAATTAGGACAATTTTGTTTGAATTTGATTCAACTTTATTATGAACCTCTTTTCTACATCATATGTCACGCACTTATCAATAAATCCTAGCAAGCTCTAGTCTTGAATTGTTCATCTCATCCACACGTCTGACGAGTTTGGCAACACCTCACAACGATCTCTTATCACGAACACCTCTCGTATTTGTTAAGAGAGTTGCTAATTGCATGTTTTACATTCTTGCAACTTGTATTGTTTTGATTATTCCAAATATTATTGTTTTAAGTTTTGTTATCTCCTAACACTTTTTGGAAGATTTATTTTTGCTCTTGTGTGGACTAACATTTCAGGAAATTTGAACTCCTGACTAATGAAGACTTAAAATCAAATTCAGCTTAATATAGTTTGTAAATTGAAACTTTGTATTTTTTCTTTGAATTGAGTTTGAGAGGGAGTGATTGTAATTATGTAAACATACACACACTTAAGGAGATATTAAAAAAATTATACTGATCGTACGGGACGAACATAATTCGTACGAGACGATCAAGTAAGTTATCTCCTCGGAAGAGCAATGGAACGAACAGGAAGAAAAAAAAAATTTTCTAAGTCCTGATCGTTCAGGACGAATTTCCTATTCGTCCCAGAATGAAATGGGCTCTGAAAAATTTTCGCTCAGACGAAATTCATATTCGTGCCAGGATGAAATGCTCTATGAAACATTTTTGTCCAAACGAACTCCAATTCATCCAAGGATGAAATGTCCTCTAGAAAATTTTCATTCTAACGAAATCCATATTCGTGCTAGGACGAAATGCTCACTGAAAAATTTTCGTTCAGATGAACTCCAATTCGTCCCAGGACGAAATCTCCTCTGTAAAAAATTTGTACAGACGAACTACTATTCGACCTAGGACGAAGCAAATCGACTCTTGAAAATTTAGCATCTTCCTGCATATTTCAGAATGGACCTATGGTATAACCATTCGTACCAGACGAACCTTGTTCGTACGGGACGATCAATGTGTACGAAGTTAGTTCGTACCAATATACATTTGGTTCATTTCCAAATGAATTAAGTAACATCATCCGGGACGATCCATGATCGTACAGGACGATCCACTGCTGACAGACTTGAATTTTAGCAGTTTTTGGACAAATTTTTATGTCTTTCCTATATAAAGTCCAATATAAATTACCACTTAATCTTTTTGCCTACTGATCTTCATGCCAATTGAAAGGAGGGTCAAGGAGAGAGTGTGAGAGAGTGTTTTAAGGAGAATTCTTACTACTAGAGTGTGAAGATTTCACTTGGTACTCAAAGGAAAGAGTCTCTACTTTTGGTTTTTTATTACTTCACTCTTTTCTCTCTTCCTTCTAAATTTCTTGTGAAAAAGATCTGTAAAGGAGATCCGGTTCTCTGACGACACTTCGAGAGTGTGAACAGTCGAAGGGTTCTCTGTCCACACTAGGAGAGTGTGAAAGGACGAAGGGTTCTCTGCCCACACTAGGAGAGTGTGAAAGGATGAAGGGTTATCTACCTACACCAAGAGAGTGTGAAAGGACAAATAGTTCTCTACCAACACTAGGAAGAGTGTAAAAGGATGACGGTTCTCTACCATACTAGATAGTGGTGGAAGAGAGTTTTGTAAAGGCTTCTCTGTCTTGCTATGGGTGCAAAAGGAGAGTCACTAGTGGTATTAGTATAATACTCGGAGGGAGCCTCCAGGGAGTTGATGAAGGTCGTGTTTGACCGAACCACTATAAATGTAGTGTCTTTTACTTTTCTGCTGTTTTTTTTACTATTTCTAACTTGTGGTTGAAAAACATTTTCTATAAAATTCACTAAAATTAATTTTTTCAGTTCTAAATTTCAAAGAGGGATAAAATTTTTTAATTAACAATTTTAGTAGGTTCTCTGCCTACTAAAATTTTTTAGTGCAACCTCTTAGTTAGCCGCTGGGATATAAGCTTAGGTTTAACAACCTAATTCATATTGATCAAGTATCAACAGTATTAACACCTCATCGATCTGTTAATGGCATCCCAGAGTGATGTGATCTTGTCGGTGGTTTAGGGTTAGGATACTCATAAACTTCAAGATTCTCAAGTTTTCAATAAAAGAAAGTAAAAAGAAAAGAGAGCAAGAACACAAACCTTAACTCGTTATTTAAGAAAATAATGAACCTTGGTATAGTAGTAGAGACACCACATCTCAACTTGTAATGACATGAGCTTGATAAGTCTCTTGAGAACTTCAATTCGGTTAGAAACTCCAAGAGAAAATCCTAGGCTCCCCCAATGTGGTCTGTGTTAAGAGAGTTGCTACTTAGCTTTTGCATGTTTTACGTTCTTGCAACTTGTATAGTTTTGATGATTCCAAATATTATTATTCTAATTATTATTTTCTCCTAACACTATTTGGAAGAATTGTTTTTTACTCTTATATGGACTAATATTTTAGGATAATCGAACTCCAGACTGATGAAGACTTCAAATCAAATTCAGCATAAGATAGTTTGTAAATTAAAGTTTGTATTTTTCAATTTATTAAGTTTGAGAGAGTGTGATTGTAACTTAATAACTTAGCACACACACACTGGAGGAGATCTTTAAAAATCAAAATTTCTTATACTAATCGTACGGGAGGAACCATGTGTTAAGAGAGTTGCTATTTACATATTTTACATTCTTGCAACTTGTATAGTTTTGATGATCCCAAATATTATTGTTTTATATGTATTTATCTCCTTACACATTTATGGAAAATTTGTTTTTGCTCTTGTGTGTACTAACATTTTAGAAAAATCAAACTCCAGACTACTGAAGACTTCAATTCATATTCAGTATGAGATAGTTTATAAATTAATGTTTGTACTTGGCTTCGTATTAAGTTTGAGAGGAAGTGATTGTAATTGTGTAGATAAGCGCACACACACACACACACACTTTGGGGAACAAGAAATTTATATTGATCATACAGGACGATTAAGTCAGTTATCCCCTCGGTAGAGCAATGGATCGAACAGGAAGTGAGAAAATTATTCTAAGTCCTGATCGCCCGGACAAAATTCCATATTCGTCCCTGGATAAACTCCTATGGATTCTCTCCTTACATTGTTCGTCCAGACGAAATGCATGATTCTTCTCTGGACGAAATCCTCTGGATTTCCAATTTGGTCTATTCGTTCAGACAAAGTCCAAGTTCGTCCCTAGACGAACTCCTCTGGAGTTTTAGTTTGCACTAATCGTCAAGACGAAATTCACTATTCATCTCTGGACAAAATCCTCTATCCAAAAATCATCCAGAATGAAGATATGTTTGTCCCAGGACGAAGTGAATCAACACTTCACATTTCGACATCGTTATGGAGTTTTTGGGAACCGACCTATGAAATAATTGTTCGTCCGTATGGGATGATGATCGTGTACGAACTCAGTTCATACCAATATTCATTAGAATCATTTCCGACACTTTAAATAAAATCGTCCAGGATGATCCACAATCGTATGGGATGATCCATTTCGTGTTGACTTGAAAATTTGTAATTTTTGGATGGTTTTTCTTGTCTCTTCTATATATAGTCCAATTTTGACTGCCACCAAATCTTTTTTCCCATTGATCTTCGTGCCTACTAAAAGAAGAGTCAAAGAGAGAGTGTGAGAGAGTGTTCGAAGAAGGATTCTTACTACTTGAGCGTGAAGGCTTCACTTGGAGTTTAAAAGTAAGAGTCTTTACTTTTGAATTGTGATTACTTCACTTTTTTCTTTCTACCTTCTAAATTTCTTGTGAGGAGATCTGTCAAGGAGATCCGGTTCTCTGCCGACACTTGGAGAGTGTGAACAGATGAAGGGTTCTCTGCCCACACTAGGAGAGTGTGAAAGGACGAGTGGTTCTCTGCTAATACTAGGGATAGTGTAAAAGGATGACCGTACTGTGCCGACACTTGGAGATTTTGAACAGACGAAGGGTTCTGTGCCCATATTAAGAGAGTGTGAAAGGACGAACACTTTTCTGCCAACACTAGGGATAGTGTAAAAGGACGACGGTTCTCTGCCAATACTGGGGATAGTGTAAAAAGACGACGGTTCTCTGCCGCACCTGATAGTGGTGGAAAGAGTTTGTTGTAAAGGCTTCTCCGCCTTGCTATGGATGCACAAGGAGATACATTATTGGTATTAGTGCAATACTCAGAGGGTGCCTCTAGGGAGTGGATGTAGGTCTCGTTTTGACCGAACCACTATAAATCTTGTGTCTTTTATTCTTTACTGCTTTTTATTTTATGTTTTTTTTATTCTAAAAATTGTGGTTGAATAACTATTTCTAAAAATTCATTAAAGATTACTTTTGGTTCAAAATATTTAAAAGAGGGATAAATTTTTAAAATACCAATTCACCCCCTTCTTGGATATCCTTGGGACATAAGCTTAAATTTTGTTTCGTACGGGACGATTTATGTAATGTGACAAAATGTCAGATTTTGAACTGTTTGAGTGCAATTTTCAGTGTTTTATTGTCACTTCGTCTGTACGATCGTCACGATCGTCCGGGACAAAATATTTTTCAAACTACGGGACAAATGAATAAAGAGGTTGAATGGATAAGATAGTTTTTAATACGAACTTCATACATATGAACCTTTAGTTCATACGGACGAACATATGTCGGTTCAATGCGGGGGATGATTTCAACTGCCATTAAAATGAATTGAATTTTTGATCGTCCAGGATGAACACCTGTTCATCTGTACGATCGTTTGGTCAAAAGTCTGTATGAAAAGATGCTTCGTAAGTTTTGTGATTACAAAAAGCCATTTCATTTTGGACTTATTCGTTCGTCCATACAAAATTTTTTCATACGGGATGAATCGAAAGTTCGTATGGGACGAAAGAGATTTTGTCTGGTACGAACAGTCATTTTTTAATAATTTGATGGTGTTTTTAACTGAACAGTCACACTCACACATCACTTTCAAACCTTTCTTTCCTTAGATCTATCAATGGCAAGTTCTAGCAACCGTCAAAAGAGTGGCTATGGGTCCACCTAGAAATTCGTCTGAAAATTTTCTGTCTAAAGCCAATGAAGAATCATTTGCTAGATTTGTCTCCGCAAAAATCGCCCCATCTAGAGTACTTCTTCAGGAACAGTTAACTTTTAAGGTACTGCACTTGTTTTCCTCTACTCAATTTGGGTTAATCCTCACTTTAGTCCACTTATACGATAAAGAAACCTTTCACTACTTTTTACCAAACATGTCTTTCAACCCCGACCATTCTGTCATAAGTTCCTTTGTTTTTAAAAAGAGAGTTGAAATTACTAAGGCAGACCTAGGTATCTTTTTAAACTTAAGGACTGAAGGAATAAGACCACACACCTTAACCACTTCTAATTTTGATTGGACTGAAGTAAATCGAGTGATTAGAAGGAACATCTGCCTAAGGTAGCAACTCTAGTTCGTGATGCCCGTATCATACAGCACATTCTTAGAACTTTCATAATACCTAAAGCTGGTGATATAGTCAATATAACTCCTCTTCTTTCTACTGTTACCTACTTGATTATGACCAAACAACCTATAGATGAGGCCCAATTCTTAATTGACTACATTTATGGACTCTCTGAAATTGGTCATATCGCACATAAAAGAAAGAAGAACATTGCCTTAGGACATCTAGTAGCCTATATTCTGGAAAAGAAGTACAATTTGATTCATCCAAATAAAGAATTTGAAGAACCGCTCTGCTACAACGATGCATCCTTAGAGCAATCTTCAATAAGGAGGAACCACGAAAAACTCTTGTTGTTATTTGTGAATCAGAAGAAGAAGCTGAGTCTATATATGCTAGTGAACCAAGTTATCAGGATTTGGTTCAAAGATTTGACAGTTTAGAGACTCATTTTGATCAAAGGTTTGATCAAATTGAAGCTCATATGCAGCAGCAGGATATACAAAAAATCAAGACATGGGATTTATGCGTGATCAGATAAATGACATAAATTCCAATATGCTTATGATCAGTAGTTATTTCAACTTCTTTGGTGCTGCACCTCCTCCTCCTCCAGATCAGGGTCCGTCTGAGTGACTGTTGCATTTATTTTGTGTTCTTTTTCTGTAGTTTTTGTGTTAGTTGGTATCTTAAGAAAGTTTGTTGTATTTTTTTTATTTAGATTTTTTATATTGATATCTTGAGTTAGATTGTAATTTTATCATATTGATATCAATATATGATATTGTGTTTTTGGCTTTAATATTATTAAAATGTGTGGAATCATTATGAAAATCATTAAAATTTTTAATCTTAATAGTGCTATATCTTGAATTATATGTTAAAATTAAATTCATTAGAAAATCTAATTTTTTTAAATTTAAGTTTTGCTTATAACTTGATGTTATTAAGATTATCAATCCATGCCTCTTATTTAGACTACATTATTGTTAATATTATTATTAAAAGTGTGATATTTTTCTTATTTTGTATTTCACCTATCAATTAATATTTATGCACTTAGAAATATTTGAAATTTTAGATTATTATTTTTAGAAAAAATACGATTACTCTTGAAAATTATAAAAATGTATAAATATCAAAAGTAATGCGCAAAGATTCGCAATGTGAAAAAGTAGCAAAAATAAGCCCAAAGTGAAAAGATGCACAAAAATGTGCAACAAATTTGAAAAAGATGTGCAAAGCGCCACATGTGGTAGTTATTTCTTTCCAGACTCTTTTAATCTCTTAATTCAAATTGATCTTATGTTCATTTATATTTCATATTGAAATTTGAAATATATAATTTTTTATTCATCCTTCTTGCAACGATTTTCTCTATATTAGTGTCTAAATTGAATCATGCTTTTGATAAATCCTTTTTATTATATAAGTTATATATCTTCTTAAATTTTATGAATTTTTATGATTTGCCTAATGTTTTAATTTTATTTGCATAACTTATTTAAATCACTTTCAAGATTAAATTATTAATTGCTTTTCATATCTCTGCTTACATTTCAAGCCTTTTTCTTCTTCACTTTTTGCTGTTGTCAAAAAGGGGGAGAAATTATTTGTTCGTTCATATTATTTTATTTTATGTGATCATTTTGTTTTGTATAAAATTTTGAAAACTAAAAATTGTGATTCGTTCATTCGTATCATTGTGTTTCGTGTAATTATTTTGTTTTTGTATAAACTTTTGAAAAACAATTTTTTTTTACTTCAATGCCTCTTTATTTTCACGTGTTCATCAATTCAGGGGGAGTTTAGTTCTTAGAATTTGAAATCCTACAAAAAATAATTGTTTTGCCATCATCAAAAAGGGGGAGATTGTTAAGAGAGTTGCTATTTGCATGTTTTACATTCTTGCAACTTGTATAGTTTTGATGTTTCCAAATATTATTATTTTATGTGTAGTTATCTCCTAACACTTTTATAGAAAATTTATTTTTGCTCTTGTGTGTACTAACATTTCAGGAAAATCAAACTCCAAACTACTGAAGACTTCAATTCATATTCAACATGAGATAGTTTGTAAATTAAAGTTTGTACTTAGCTTTGTATTGAGTTTGAAAGGGAGTGATTGTAATTGTTTAGATAAGCACACACACACACTTTGGGGAACAAGAAATTTATATTGATCATACGGGACGAACATAGTTAGTGCGGGACGATCAAGTCAGTTATCCCCTCGGTAGAGCAATGATCGAACAGGAAGTGAGAAAATTTTTCTAAGTCCTGATCGTTCAGATGAAATTCCATATTCGTCCCTGGACGAACTCCTCTAGATTCCCACCTTACACTATTCATCCAGACGAAATGCATGATTCATCTCTGGACAAAATCCTCTGGATTTCCAATTTGGTCTGTTCATCCAGACGAAGTCCAAGTTCGTCCCTGGACGAACTCCTCTGGAGTTTGAGTTTACAGTAATCATCGAGACAAAATTCACTATTCATCTCTAGACGAAATCCTCTGTCCAAAAATCGTCCAGGACGAAGATACGTTCATCCCAGGACGAAGTGAATAAACACTTCACTTTTCGATGTCGTTCTGGAGTTTTTGGGAACCGACCTATGAAATAACTATTCGTCCATACGAACCTAGTTCGTATCGAACGATGATCGTGTACGAACTCAGTTCATACCAATATTCATTAGGATCATTTCCTACACTTTAAGTAAAATCGTCCAGGATAATCCACGATCGTACGAGATGATCCATTTTGCGTTGACTTGAAAATTTACAGTTTTTGGACGGTTTTTCTTGTCTCTTCTATATATAGTCCAATTTTGACTGCCACCAAATCTTTTTTCCCATTGATCTTTGTGCCTACTTAAAGAAGATTCATGGAGAGAGTGTGAGAGAGTGTTCGAAGAAGGATTCTTGCTACTTGAGAGTAAAGGCTTCACTTGGAGTTTAAAAGTAAGAGTCTTTGCTTTTAAATTGTGATTTCTTCACTCTTTTCTTTCTACCTTGTAGATTTCTTGTGTGGAGATCTGTCAAGGAGATCCAGTTCTCTGCCGACACTTGGAGAGTGTGAACAGACTAAGGGTTCTTTGCCCACACTAGGAGAGTGTGAAATGACAAACGGTTCTCTGCCAATACTAGGGATAGTGTAAAAGGACGACGGTTCTCTGCCGACACTTGGAGAGTGTGAACAGACAAAGGGTTCTCTACCCACATTAGGAGAGTGTGAAAGAATGAACGGTTCTCTGCCAACACTGGGGATAGTGTAAAAGGATGACAATTCTCTGCCAATACTGAGGATGGTGTAAAAGGATGACGGTTCTCTACCGCACCTGGTAGTGGTGGAAAGAGTTTGTTGTAAAGGCTTCTCCGCCTTGCTTGGGTGAAAAATGTGAGACACTATTGGTATTAGTGCAATACTCGGAGGGTGCCTCGGGGGAGTGGATGTAGGTCTGGTTTTGACCGAACCACTATAAATCTTGTGTCTTTTATTCTTTACTGCTTTTTATTTTCTACTTTTTATATTCTAAAAATTGTGGTTGAAAAACTATTTCTAAAAATTCATTAAAGTTTACTTTTAGTTCAAAATATTCAAAAGAGGGACAAATTTTTAAAATACCAATTCACCCTCCTCTTGGATAGCCTTGGGATGTAAGGTTAGTTTTAACAACCTTATTCATAGTGAACGAGTTTTAACACCATGTTCATACGGGACGATCAGGTCAGTTATACCCCTCAGAGAGCAATGGAGCGAACAGGAAGTGAGAAAAGTTTTCTAAGTCGTCCAAACAAATTTCACTTTTCATCTCTAAATAAAGCCCTCTGGATTCTCACTTTGAACTATTCATCCAGATGAAGTGTACAATTCGTCCCAAGATGATGTCCTCTAATTTCTCACTTTGTACTGATCATCCAGACGAAGTGTACCATTCTTCCCAGGACGATGTCCTCTGGACCCATGAATTGAACTAATTATCCAGACGATTCACCCCATTCGTCCCAGGTTGACGTCTTCTGGAACCATGACTTGAACTAATCATCCATATGATTCACCTCATTGTTCCTAGGACGATTTCCTCTGGACCTATGACTTGATCTAATCGTCAAGACGAACTCTTATATCCATCCTAGGATGAAGTCCTCTATTCCTTAAAAATTTGGACCATCCTGCAGTTTCATCCAAACGAACCCTATATATAACTGTTCATACCGGACGAACTTAGTTCATACGGGATGATGATCGGGTACAAAGTTATTTCTTACCAATGTATATTGGGTTCGTACGCAATAATTTTTGCACTGTTCGTACGGATGAAATCACGATCGTATGGGATGATTGAGTGCATACATAATTAAAAATTAGTAGTTTTTAGATAATTTTTGTGTCTTTCCTATATAAGGTCAACTTAAAACTATATTGTAATCTTTTTGCTCATTGGCTCGTGCAAATTGAAGGGAGATTGAAGAAGAGAGTGTGAGAGAGTGTTTGAAGGAGGATTCTTACTACTGAAGCGTAAAGGATTCACTTGGTACTAAAAGGTAAGAATCTTCAATTATGATTTATGATTGCTTCACTCTTTTCTCTCATCCTTCTAGATTTCTTGTGAGAAGATCTTTCAAGGAGACCCGGTTCTCTGTCGACACTCATGGAGTATGAACAGCGAGAGGTTCTTTGCCTATACTTGGAGAGTGTGAAAAGACGAAAGGTTCTCTGCCTACACTTGGAGAGTGTGAAGGGATGAAAGGTTCTCTACCTATACTTGGAGAGTGTGAAAGAACGAAGGGTACTCTGCCTACACTTGGAGAGTGTGAAAGGATGGACGGTTCTCTGCCAACACTTAGAGAGTGTAAAAGAACGACGGTTCTCTCCCGTACCGGGTAGTGATGGAAGAGAGTTTTTGTGAAGGCTTTTACGCCTTGCTGTGGGTGCAAAAGGAGAGTCACTAGTGGTATTAGTGCAATACTCAGAGGATGCCTCCGGGGAGTGGATGTAGGTCATGTTTGACCGAACCACTATAAAACTTGTGTCTTTTTTATTTTTTGCTGCCTTTTTACTTTACTGTTTCTGTTGATCTGTGCTTGAAAAATCTTTTTAAAACATTTCTTTTAAGTTTTTATTGGTTTAAAAATTAAAGAGGAAAATTTTTTAAACTACCAATTCACCCCCCCCCCCCTCTTGGTTAGCTACTGAGATATAAGCTTAGGTCTAACAACATAATTCATATTGAAAAAGTTTCAACAAGTGGTATCAGAGCTTTATTTCAAAATCATAAGTTTAGATTACTTTTTGATTAATATATATGGCTACATTTGGAAACTAAAATATACCCGAGGGTTACTCTATAACTAGACCTCCATTGTTCGACAATATTCCATTTAATTTTTGGAAAACACACATGTCTACATTTTTACAGTCACTTAATTACCGTATTGGATCTTAGTTCAGGAAGGGTATACTAAACCAACTAGACCAATTGACAAAGTTAGAGTTGAAACACCTTTTATGGACTGGACAGTAAAAGAACATAACTTAGCACAACTTAATGATGAATGCTTAAATAGTTTCTTTTGTGCTCTCAAATCTAAAAATTATATGCGGGTTTTCACTTGCAAGAGTGGAAAGGACATATAGGATAGACTTTATATAACATACGAGGGGACTAATGAAGTTAAACAATCTAGACTTAATATCTTATTGCACGATTATGAATTATTTTGCATGAAACCAAATGAATCCATTTCTGACATGTACACAAGATTTACACAAATAGTCACCTCTTTACATGCATTGGGTAGGGAACTAATGAATGCTGAAATGGTTAATAAGATACTTCATTGTTTGCCTACTATTTATGTAGATAAAATAAGTGCAATTATAGAGTCTAAAGATTTAAATATTTACTCTATTGATAATCTTCTTAGATCACTAATTGCTTACGAGCAAGGAGTTAGCAAAAGAAAGATTGATGCTAGTGAACCACGAAGGGAAAAGAACATAGCACTGAAAGTGGAGGAGTCAATGAGTGAACTCTCATAATCTGAGGATAAAGATGACATCACACTGATGACAAGATAATTCAAAAGCTTTCTGAAGAGGAAGTAAAAGAGAAGCCAGCAATGGAATCGAGGTAAATTTAATAAAAATATCAAGGTTTTAAATGAAGTCATTTACTATGAGTGCAAGAAACTGGACATATTAAGTCAGATTGCCCAAAACTCAAAACCACTCCTAACAAGGAGAAGGTAGGGAGAAACCAATTTTGAAGAAGGGAACGAAGAAATTCCAAAGAGCTTTCTGGGCGGAATCAGCTTCAGACTCGTCAGAGACTAAAAAGAAAGAAGAAGTCACGAATCTATGCTTAATGGTCGATAATCTTGAACATTCATATCAAAAAGAGATATATGACTTGACTTACAATAAATTTTTTGAAGTTTTTGAACACATACATGATGCATATAGAAAGTTAAACAAAATGCATACTAGTATGAATTTAGAATTTTAGGAATTACAAAAAGAACAAGAAATCCTTAGAAATGATTATGCTTTAATTGATGACAATCACATGAAATTGCTTAATGAGTTTGGCAAATTGAATAAGAATCATGATATGTTAAAATCATCCCATGTAGAACTTGAAAAAGAATTTAAAAATTTTAAGGATGAATCTGAGAGAAAAATCTATAAGATAAATTATACGAATCGTATATTGAAAGAAGTGAATTCATTTAATAAATTAACGATAAAAGCTCTAGAGGAAAATAGGATACCTCCAAGACTTGAAGATTTTACGAATCCTATTTATATCCTAAATTTATGCAATCCATAAAAAAACTGAGAAATTTTAGAAGGTTAAGAAATCCCTTTCCAGGAGTCAAATGTCATAATTATGGATTGATTAGATATATAGCTTACGCCTATAAATTGAAGAAGAAAACTCATATAGTGTGGAAAACTAAGATGCATAAACCTAGACATATCATACATGCATCTGATTATAAATTGCCAAAAGGAGAATCCAAACGTGTTTGGGTTTCCAGGTTTAACTTTTGATAATTTTGTAGGATCGCTCTCACACAAGACCTCGTGAGAGCATATAATACCTGGACAACGGATGCTCAAAGTATATGACTGGAGATACTGTATAATTCATATCTCAGGAATCCTGGAGTGGAGGCAAGGTTATACTTCAAGATAACACCACAAGGAAGGTGGTTGGGTCAGGTATGATTGGAAATCTTAAAAACCTTTTTATAGAAAATGTGTTATTGGTAGAAGCTTAAAGCATAATTTTTTAAGTATTAGCCAGTTATTTGATAAAGAATACTGTGTAAAATTTTTCCCTCTTAGCTGTATATTAAGCCTAAATGGAAATGATATTTTGAATGATATTAGGGTAAATAATATGTATATGCTATACTTGAATTGTATTAAAACTCCTACTGTTTTTTGCTTAAAAACTATATCTGATGAGTCATGTCTTTGGCATAGGAGATTTTGTCACTCTAGCATGAAAAACCTTAGGAGGATTATCCAAAAGAACCTAATGAGAGGTATACCAAAACTAGACTTTACTAAAGACCACCTTTGTGATGCATGCTAATTAGGAAAATAGGTGAAGTTCTCTTTTCAGTCCAGTAAGGATCTTAGAACTAGTAAACCATTAGAGATTTTGCATATGGATCTTTTTAGACCAGTTGGAACTGTAAGTATAGGACGGAAGGTATCTGGATTTGTGATTGTGGATGATTATTCTAGATTCACATGGATTATATTTTTATATCATAAAAATGAATCATTTGAGGAGTTTAGAGATTTTTTGACATGGATTTAAAGGAAATTAGGTAGTGAGATTTTAACAATTCAAAGTGATCATGGAGGAGAATTTGAGAATGAAAAATTTGAGGATTATTGTTTTCTTTTTTTTTGATAAAAGCATTAATGCATTAAAAGCTAGAAAAAAACATAAAGAACTACAAACATGATTCCTCCTTCACCAATTGAACAATAATAGATTTGATCATAATTTCTTTACACCTAGAACCCCTCAGCAGAATGGGATAGTCGAAAGGAAAAATAGAACATTAATAGAAGCCGCCCGAGCCATGTTGACAGAATATTCACTTCCTAAATATTTTTGGGCCGAGGCGGTTAGCACTGCATGTTATATTCTAAATAGGGCGAATGTTAGATCAAAATTAAATAAAACACCTTATGAGTTGCTAAAAGATAGAACACCTAATTTATCACATTTGTATGTTTTTGGATGTAAGGTGTTTATTCATAACAATGAAAAATCTGCCTTAGGAAACTTTGTTCCAAAATTAGATGAAGGATTTTGGCTATGCAAGAAGAGTTAAATCAATTTATAAAAATAAAATTTGAGAATTAACTACAAGGCCAATTGATTAAAGTATAGTTGGAACTAAGTGGATATTCAAAAATAAAATGAAAGACTTAGGAGTAGTCATTAGAAATAAGGCTAGATTAGTAGTTAAGGGGTATAATCAGATTGAAGGGATTTATTTTGAGAAAACTTTTGCCCTTGTAGCTAAACTTGAAACAATTAAGGTTTTATTAGCCTTTGCATGTTTTAGAGGATTTAAATTATACCAAATGGATGTAAAGAGTGCCTTTTTAAATGGGGTAATTCAAGAGGATGTTTTTGCAGAACAACCTCCAGGGTTTGAAAATTCTAAACACCCAAATCATGTTTTCAAACTAAAAAAGGCATTATATGGATTGAAATAGGCATCTAGGGCTTGGTATGAGAGATTGAGCACCTTCCTACTTGAAAGATCTTTTGAAAAAAGAAGTGTGGACACAACTCTCTTTTTGAAGAAATTTGGAGAGGATATACTCATTGTACAAATTTATGTTGTTGACATCATCTTTGGATCTTCAAATAAAAATCTTTGTGATGATTTTTCTAAAAAAATGAGTAGAAATTTCGAGATGAGTCTAATGGGAGATTTAAGTTACTTTCTAGGCTTTAGCATTAAGCAAATTAAGGTGGATAAATTTTATAGTCACTCAAAATATGTTAAGTACATCCTCAAAAAGTATGAAATGGACAATACTAAACCTATTAGTACACCTAATAGTAACTTATGGAATATGTCAGTTTATTAGAATTTTTTTAGTTTCTTGGTCCAGTAGAAAATAAAATTCAGTAGCCCTATCTACTGCTGAAGCTGAATACATTGTATTAGGAAGTTGTATGGCACAAGTACTTTACTTGAAACAACAGTTGATTGATTCAGGATTAACTATAGGCACTATTCCTATTTATTATGATAACACTAGTGCTATTTACATTTCTAAAAATCCTATTCAACATTCAAGAACCAAACATATAGACATCAGGCATCATTTCATAAGGGATCATGTATCCAAAGGAAAAATTAAACTCATTCATGTACAACAGAAAATCAACTTGTAGACATTTTTATAAAACCACTAGTCTTTGATAATTTTAGTATATTAAGAATAAGGCTTGGTGTGATTGATTTGAATGCTTAATTAAAGTGATTCTGCAATATTGATGTGTGTTTTTAGTGTGTTATGCGCCTTTTTGATTTTATGATTTTTTGTATTTTTTATCATTTTTGTTTGTGTTTGTATTTATTTTTGAGAACTTCTCACATCTAGATTCATGAATGTTTACTTAAAAATTTGAGTGATAATCATATGTACAAAATTCATTTTGTATGGGATGAATTGTGTAGTGTATTAACTGTCAGATTGAATGATTTGCATACAGTTTTTCATTTTTCATTTCACTGTTCGTCTGTACGATTGTCACAATCATTCGGATGATGTAAACTCAATCTTATGTATGAATGTAAACAGTTATATGGATAAATTTAGTTTTGTTATTCTTGATCGTACGTACGAACTTTTGGTTCGTACATGTGAACATGTGGCGATCCAATATGGGGGACGTTTCAAACTGCCATAAAAATGACCTTAAATGTCTGATCATCCCGAAGGAACACCAGTTCGTCTATATGATCGTTTGATCAAAATTATGTACGAAAGGATGCCTCGTAACTTGTGTGCTTATGAAAAGCCATTTTATTTTTGGACACATTCGTTCGTTACAAAATAATTTTTGTACGTACGAACCTAAATTTGTACGGGTCGAAATGACTTTCGTCTATACAAAATCTCATTTTTTCTTTAAATTGAAGGGTTTTGAACTCAAATTTCATCACTTCAAAAATCCTTTTCAATCCTCTATTCCCCTAGATCTCATCCATGGCTAGTTCAAGCAAGAGAGTTATGCAAGCAAAAGTACTCGTTAAGGGACCTCCTAAAAATGCTAGTGAAAACTTTCTGTCCAAAGAAAATGAGGAGTCCTTCCATAGGTTTGCATCTGCCAAAATGACCCCCTCGTTAGTTCTTCCTTAAGAACAACTCAACTTCAAGGTAATGCACCTTTTTGCTACCACCCAGTTTGGCCTTATCCTCACTCTCATCCATTTCTACAACAAGGAGACCTTCCACTACTTTCTTGACAATATGTTCTTTAACTCTAACCATTATGTGATTAGGACTTTTGTTTTTAAGAAGAAAGTAGAAATAACAAAAAAGGATTTGGGAATATTTTTAAACTTAAGGACTCAAGGGATTATAGCCCATACTTTGACCTCTTCCTCTGATTTTGATTGGACATTAATAAATCAAGTAATTAGAGGATGTAGAGGAGTTTGTTATTTGCCTAAGGTAGCCACTCTTAATCGTAATGCCCGTATCATCCAGCATATTCTTCGAACCTCCATCATACCTAAAACTAGTGATCGAGTAAATATCACACCTCTTCTTTCTATTGTGACTTATCTGATCATGACTTGTCAACCTATAGATGAAGCCCAACTAATCATAGACTATATCTATAAACTTTTTTAGGTTGGCCATGTATCTCGTAAAAGAAAAAAAATATTGCCTTAGGACATATTGTGACATATATTTTGGAAAAGAAATATGATCTAGTCCATCCAGATCATGATCTAGAGGAGCCTCTCTACTACAATGATGGATCTTTTCGAGCGATATTTAATAAAGATGAATAATAAGAACAACATATTATTAGTGACTCAGAGAAGGAAATGGGAGCACCTCTACCTGCACCTGCTGGTGAACCAAATTATCAAGATTTGGTTCATAAATTTGATCATCTAGAGACTCATTTTGATCAACGATTTGATCAAATTGAAACTAATTTACAACAGCAGGATGCTCAGTACCATCAGGATATAGGTTGGATGCGAGAGCAATAGATGGTATAACCTCCAATATGGTTATGATGAGCAGTTATTTTAACTTCTATAACCAGCCACCTCCTCTAGATCAGGGCTCGTCTGAGTGATGACTGTATTTTCTTTTGTTTTTATGATGTGAACAGTTATATTTTTATGTTTTTATGTTGTGTTTTATGTTTTTAATTGTCATTGTATTGATATCATTCATGCATAATGTATTATCTTATACAAATGATATTAATAAAAGTTATATTATCTTATTTTATTATTTTTTATTTCATTTCAGAATTATGTTAGCCTATATGAACATCCTTCAAATTTTTGATCTTAAAAATGCTATATCTTAAATTGCAACATAGAATTGAATTCATTAGAAAATCTAATTTTTCAAAAATTTAAGTTGTGATTATAACTTGATCTAATTAATAATGTCAATCTCATGTCTCTTGTTAGGCTAATATAATTTTTATAATATTATTGCAATTAAAATGTTTTCTTATTTTTGTATCTCACTTATCAATATAAATATTGCTATACTTAGAGAAATTTAAAAATTTTTATTATTGATTTTGGAAAGATCATGATTACTCTTGAAAATATACAAATATACAAAAATCAAAAGAATGCGCAATGATTCAAAATTTGAAAGAGAAACACAAAATAAGCCCACAAGTAAAAAGATGCACAAAAATATGCCACAACTATTGAAAATGATGCACAAAATGTCACATGTGGTAGTTAATTCTTTCCTCAATCTTTCAATCTTTTAATTCAAATTGATCTTCTATACAATTTTATTTAGTATTAAAATTTGAAATATACAAATTTTAAATTCATGTACTTTGTAATGATTTTATTTATCTTACTGTCTAAATTGATTCATGTATTTTGATATTTTTTCCTTGTCTATATTATGTCTCTTCAACATATGAATTATTCTATTTCTGTAATGATTGTCAACTGTATTTATAAATATATCTCAATATCTTTTAAGGATCAATTATCAAAGGATTATCATATGACTTCTTATATTTCTATTTTAGTTCTTTTTTTCTTCTCTTTTTGTTGTTGTCAAAAAGGGTGAGAAATATTGTTCGTATTTGTTCTTATCTATATTGTTGAATTTGTTTTATCATTATCGTGCTTTGTGTTCTAGTATGTGTTTAAAATTTTTAAAAAAGAAGAAGAAGAATGTCGTGCAATGCCCCTTTATTCTCACATGTTTATAAATTCAGGGGGAGTTTAGGAGATACTTAGAATTTGAAAATTATACAAACAATAATTGTTTTGCCATCATGAAAAAGGTAGAGATTATTAAGAGAGTTGCTACTTAGCTTTTCCATGTTTTACATTCTTGCAACTTGTATAGTTTTGATGATTCTAAATATTATTGTTCTAATTATTATTTTATTCTAACACTTTTTGGAAGAATTATTTTTTTCTCTTGTGTGGACTAACATTTCAGGATAATCGAACTCCAGACTAATGAAGACTTCAAATCAAATTCAATATAAGATAGTATGTAAATTGAAGTATGTATTTTTCAATTTATTAAGTTTGTGAGAGTGTGATCGTAATTGAGTAACTTAGTACACACACACACACAAACACTGGGGGAGATCTTTAAAATAAAAATTTCTTATATTGACTGTACGGGGTGAACCATCTTCGTACGAGACGATCAGGTCTGTTATACCCCTCAGAGAGCAATGGAGAAAACAGGAAGTGAGAAAATTTTTCTAAGTCCTGATCGTCCAGACTAATTTCCCTATTCGTTCCTAGACGGTGCCCTCTGGATTTTCACTTTAAACTGTTCGTCCAGACGAAGTGTACCATTCATACCAAGATGATGTTCTCTAATTTCTCACTTTGTACTGATCGTCCAGATGAAGTGTACCATTCATCCCAGGATGATGTCCTATGGACCCATGACTTGAATTAATCGTCCAGACGATTCACCCCATTCATTCTAGGATAATGTCCTCTGGACCCATGACTTGAACTAATCATTCAGATGATTCACCCCATTCGTCCGAGGACATTGTCTTTTTTACCCATGACTTGATCTAATCATCCAGACAAAATCCTATATTCATCCTAGGACAAAATCCTTTGTTCCTTGAAAATTTGGACCGTCCAGCAGTTTAATCTAAACAAACCATTAGTATAATTATTCGTACTGGACAAATTTAGTTCGTTCAGGATAATGATCTAGTACGAAGTCATTTCATACCAATGTACATTGGGTTCGTATGCAATAGTTTTTGCACTATTCGTACGGACGAAATCACGATCGTACGGGATGATCGAGTGCTTACATAATTGAAATTAGCATTTTTTTGATAATTTTTTGTGTCTTTCCTATATAAGGTCCACTTAAAATTATCTTGTAATCTTTTTACTCATTAGTCTTCGTGCAAACAGAAGGGAGGCTGAAGGAGAGAGTGTGAGAGAGTGTTTGATGGAGGATTCTTATTACTGGAGCGTGAAGGATTCACTTGGTACTCAAAGGTAAGAATATTCAATTGTGATTTGTGATTACTTCACTCTTTTTTCTTGTATTTCCAGATTTCTTGTGAGAAGATTTATCAAGGATATTCGGTTCTCTGCCGACACTCTTTGAGTGTGAATAGCAGGAGGTTCTCTGCCTACACTTGGAGAGTGTGAATGGATGAAAGGTTCTCTGCCTACACTTGGAGAGTGTGAAAGGATGAAAGATTCTCTGCCTACACTTGAAGAGTGTGAAAGGATGAAGGGTTCTCTGTCTACACTTGGAGAGGTTGAAAGGACAGATAGTTCTCTGCCAACACTTGGAGAGTGTAAAAGGATGACAGTTCTCTATCGCACCGGGTAGTGGTGGAAGAGAGTTTTTGTGAAGGCTTCTCCAACTTGCTGTGGGTGTAAAAGGAAAGTCACTAGTGGTATTAGTGAAATATTCAGAGGGTGCCTCTGGGTAGTGGATGTAGACCGTGTTTGATAGAACCACTATAAATCTTATATCTTTTTATTTTCCGCTGCATTTTTTACTTTATTGTTTATGTTGATATATGGTTGAAAAATCTTTTTAAAAAATTCATTAAAGTTTTTATCGGTTTAAAAATTAAAGAGGAAAATTTTTTAAATTACCAATTCACCCACCCTCTTCGTTAGCCACTGGGATATAAGCTTAGGTCTAACAACCTAATTCATATTGGACAAGTTTGAACACGCTGCAAGTACCATCCATTTATATTAAGTAGCAAAAATAACCCCCAACCCCTTTTTTTTTAATTCCAAGGTCTTAAATAAGCATAGTTATAATAACATAAAAGTCCCACATAACTTCCAAGTTTTAGAAATATAAAATAACAACAACAATTATAAAAGGGCATTCTACTAAACCGATTCATCAAGCACCTGGAGGAGATTGATGCTTAGTGATTCGACAAGGATCTTGTTAATTGTGGGCTCAGAAAATTTGGCCCCGACCTCCGTCTGCACTATTTTCTTTTTTCTTTTGTCAAGAGGGAGTTTTAACAAATTAAGTTCTAAGGTAAATTTGAAAGGCAGATGGGTTTGTAGATAAGACGTTGCCTAGAGATTTCACCCTCATTTTGCAAGGACTTAACGATCTGAGTTCTTGTTTCCTATAGGCGCAAGCCCCTATAGTTAATTACCCCACCTGATCATGAGAGAGAACTTTCAATTAAGGCTAGTAATTAATCAGATACGTAAGAATATGTGTTATCTGACATATAGTAGCAGCATGAATTTATGTTTGGATGATTGGATAGATTCAATATTTAAAAATAGAAATCTCACCATCTTGCACTTAAAGCGGATGGTGGGGGAATGGATGATGAACATGATTGAGATCCCATGGTTCTGTCATCCCGGGCCCTCGTGATCCCTGGTCTACTTAGTCAGAGGAGGTAGTCGACCCAACTTGGTAGAAGGATCCTTATAGGTAGCCATGGGTTGCTTCGTCTAAGTGGACCTTGTAGACCTATGATGGATATTTACCTAAGGGGACAAATTTGAATCAACCTTAGCTAATAGAGGGCTTTGTGCCCTATCGATCATATCCTATTGATTCATATCTCAAGGATTCGATGCCACTAAGGAGGGTATTGGCTCTGGATAAAATTAATATTTTATGGTGCCATTTGGCGGCAAAACCACTCTGTTCAGGGAGCCCCGGGTCATAATCGTTTATCCTGCAGTGCCATTTGGCGGCAAAATAACTTGTCAGAGGACACGTACCACATTCTTATTGACTAGAGATTGTTTGAGAATGGATCCTAGTGATATTTTTGACTACGCATTAGCTCTTTATGAGCTGAAATAAATTTTTATTTGTCCACCCCAGCAAACTATTGTGGAGGGTGGATGAATTTTACTTTTTGTGTTTAATGGATTGATTTCCATTTTTTTAAATATTTTTGAGATTTTTGGATTTTTGTACGTATTTGGGATGACATTTTGAAATATTTGGAATAAACCACTCCGGTTGAGATAAGCATTCTACATAGTCATCATCGTGGTTTTTTAAGGTTATTTCCATTTCAAGATTGAATCTTATCGACCTTATCAACTTGTCAATAGATGATCGGGTTTCTCGTATGCTTTATACCTTTATTTATAAATTCTCATTGTTATATGCCTTGAAGTCCTAATATGAATGTATTAAAACTAATATATCGGCTGCCGCAACCGTATATTTATTTGATTGTTTGAATCTTATCGACTCTTATTGATCCACATAGGAGGATCGAGTTCGAATCTGAATTCACTTGTTGACCCGTGAAGCATTCCTAGATGTCCCGTGTGTATCTGTAACACGCTTGTCGGGGCCCATGAGAATATTTGGGAGCATTTTATAATTAAACCCTATCGACTCTTATTTACCCGCTTAGGAGGATATAGTTAAAGTTTATTGACACGTGCATCATCCCTATACGTCATGTGTATACCTACAACAAGCTTGCGGGGGCCCATACAGGTGAATGATTTTAGCGATGAATCTTTCTTATAAACTACCTTGAAGGCCAAATATGAATGTATAAAATAAATATACCATTCAACATTATGACCGCATATTTATTTAATGGTTTGAGCCTTATTTAAAATGATTAGGTTCGAACTTAGATTCTTCATTTGACTCGCGTAGTATCCCTGGGCGTTACATGTGTACCAATAACACGTTCGCCGGGGCCCATGCGGGTTTATAATTATACATATCCTTTGTGTACCTATATGTATACAAACTACAGTGCATGTGCAGGAGTATTTTGAAATATTTATAAATATCTTCTGTCTCCTTACAAGGATGTTGCGGATCCTATAGCGTGGCGTAGCAGCTGGTGGATTGAATTATTTAGTGCTATGTATAGATAGATTATCGTGCATTACTCGTTACTTTTCACAGGTAGTTTGTAGTGAACTAACTAATCTCCTGCTTTTGAATACAGGTGAATCATAGCTTTATCATCTGGTTGCAATGGGGTATCTCATTATTCTAATGTAAACTCCCTTTTCTCATTCATAGGGAGGTCCTTCTCATGACCAGTGCCTTGAAAGGAACTCCTTTCAAGCTTATTAGTGTAGTAAACTTGTTATTTGTAGTGTTTGTGGATACCAGAGCTGTTTTCTTCCTATGTATAGGACCAAGAAGAAACTTTGGAACACCAAAAAATTTAGATTCAAACATCTCTTCCATTCTACCGGGAGGAGTCATTCTCCATAAATCGAGTTGTCTTCATATTTGAAGTATGTGTAAATGCCAATCACCATTATTGTAGGTGGTATCTATATTTGTGTCCATGAGTGTTGGTTGTACTTATGATATACCGATTATTATTATCAATAAGTGTGTTGTATCATCCTTCCTTGCTCACAAGGAGTGGTTATGTTCACTACAATCTCCCGAACGTACTTGTGAAAAAAACCTGAAAGATGTCATGAACTTTTAGGAAAATCACCCACATATAGTTTGAAAAAGATTTTGTTAGATTATTTAGCATGAAATAATATATATATTGATAATTTTAAATATTTATTAGGGGATCTCAGTATGCAGCACGATATCGACTCAAATAAATATTTAAAAATGCCCATATCTTACAGGGACATTTTACGGTAGAATAATTTTAAAATTTTTAGATTTTAAATATTTATTTGGGGATCTTGGCGCATAGCACTTTATCAACCTAAATAAATATATAAAATGCCTCTTATTTTATAGGAAGATTTTGGATAGGCTTTGTATTTCAAGATTTTAAATATTTATTCAGGGATCTCAGCACACAGCGTGATGTCGATCCAAATAAATATTTAAAATGCTCCCTGTATGATGGGGGATTTTGAAATGTATTCTTGTTACACAAGAGAATTTCAAACAAAATGCATTTTATAAGTATGCATATAACCCTTTGATTATTATAAATTATATTAGACATGAAATTTTTATGCATGATACTTCTTTAAATATTGGCCATTGATAGGAAGCATAGACCTCTAACTATTCAGATTTATCAACTGATATGCTTCTCCTTGGTATACCATCTTGATGATGATGGGGCCTTCCCAATAAGATATGAATTTTTCACTGATTCTTTGGTGTGGGATGATTGGTCTTCTCAGCACCAAGACTAATTCTCCTTCTTGAAATGTCCAAGGGCGCACCATCCGATTAAAGGATTTGTCCATTCTTCCTTGGTAGATTTCTAAGTTTTTTTGAGCTTGTAATTTGATCTCATCAAGTTCATCAAGATCTTTCATTCTTAAACGAGTATTTTATCCTAGGTGAGGTCATTATAGATAGCTACACAGAGTGACGATAGTTCAATCTCCAATGGCAATATGGCTTCAACACCGAACACCAATGAATAGAAAGAGGCTTTGGTTGGTGTCTTGTATGTTGTACGGTATACCCATAGTGTTTCTATCATCTTTGTATGCCACTCTCTTTTGTTCTTGATGAGGATCATCTTTAACAATTTTACTAATGTCTTATTAAATCCCTCTGCCAAGCCATTTTTCCTTGAATTGTATATGAATGAATATCGCCAATCGATTTTAAGTCGATCAACGAACTTATAAATTTTTGTACTTTTGAATGCAGTACCGTTGTCTGAGATTATGCGGTGTGGCACACCAAATCTATAGATGACGTTATGTGTGAAAAAGTTGATCACATGCTTGGATCTGACCTCTCTGAATGGAGCCACTTTAACCCACTTCGAGAAGTAGTATGTTGCTGCCAGAATAAAGCGCTGTCCTGCTGAAGATGACAGATCTATCAACCAAATTATATATGCACCCAGCATTCTATTGCAAATTTGGTTTCATGGATTATGTTTTGATGATTAGTAAACACTCTTACTTCTTTTCGACTACCGTTTACTACTGACATTTTCAGGATTCAAAGATCGGACGAAAAACGGAATCAGCTAAAGACTAGGTAGATTAGGATTGAGTCAGTCTATAATTTTCTTTTTTCATTTTCTTGAGTCAATCATAAATGTTTGAAGTGACTGATGTTAAGTAACCCTACACACACACTTGAGAGATTTAGAATTTCTATTTTTACTCCCATCGTCCCGGACGATATTTATATCGGCATGGATGATTGAGTTCAAAATAGAAGTTCTAATCAGGATTTCTTAGTTAAGGCAGCAGTAATTAACTGATCATCCTGGATGATACATTTATCGGATAGAATTATATACTCAAAATAGAAAGAAATAGTCGCAATGATCAATTTAAGTATTATGTATTTTTGGAAATTGGCCTATACGATCATGAGATCGGCCTGGACGATATTGCACAATTATGCCTAAATTGATCCTGCAATCAAGGAAGTAATTAAGGATGAATTGATACGATCACATCATCCTGGACGATCGTGGGATCGGTCATCCGATCGGCCGGGATGATATATTCAAAAACCCTTAGTTGCTCCTAAACGATAAATATCGGCCAGCACAAATTCAAGGCGATGTTTTAGGCGATCATGATCGGACAACTCAAATTCAGGGCGATGCTCTGGACGATTTTTCTCTGATTTGAATTGATCGTCTAGGACGATCGTGAGATTGGCCGGGATGATCAAGCTAATTTCAATCGTCTAGTTCATTTTTAGAGTGGTGTTCTGGCCGATCATCTGTTATTTGAACTGATCGTAAAGGACGATAAAGTCGGGAACTTGCATTTATTGAGCTCCTTTGAAGGTCTTCTTTTTAAGAGCTATTGTTTAATGTTTTTTAACATCTTTTGGCTGTTGTCTTGACCTGAGATAACCTAAAGGAGAGAGAGAGAGAGGATCTTGTGAGGGGGAGCATCTAAGGGTGTTCACAAGGGTTGCTCTAAGCATTGTTCCACTTCTTCTTCCCTAGAGTCTCTTGTCTTTGGAAGGGTTGGGAGAGTTAAGCTTCAGCGATCGATCGAGGTTCTCTGCCTGCTTCAGGAGGAAGCAAAAGGAGTGGGGTTCTCTGCCTTGCCGGGGGTGGAAAAAAGGAGGTATTTTGTAAGGGTTTTTCCGTCTAGATGTCGGGGCTAAAGAAGAGTCACGTTAGTAGTGAAATACTCGGAGGGTGCCTCCGAGGAGTGGAGGTAGGTCAAGTTGACCGAATAACAATAAACCCTTGTGTTTCTTTTTATTGCTTCTACGCTTTAATTTTTCGTACTTGTTTTCTGTGGTGACTTTGGTCTATGATATTTGTTCTTGGTTTTAAAGAATTTTTTAAAATATCAATTCACCCCCCTTCTTGGTTAGCCTCGGGACTAGTTCATAAAGCCTAACATCCCTAACAAACTTTCAAGTGGTATCAGAGCGGGATTCATAAAAACTGAGTTTGAAAACTTTTTGAGTTTTGATTCATGGCTAACTTTGGGAATCATAATACAATTGAAGGATATTCTATTACACTACCTCCTTTGTTTGACAACCTTCATTTTGATTTTGGGAAAACCCGCATGTCTACTTTTCTACAATCAACTGATTATCGCATGTGGATGCTTATTAGAGAAGGATATTCTCCACCTTCTCATGAAATTAATAGAATTAAAACTGAAGTGTCTTTTACTGAATGGACTTTCGATGAAAGAGATTTAGCTCAATTGAATGCAAAGTGTTTGAACTATTTTTTTTCTATGCTTTAAAATCTGAGGATTACATGCATGTTTCTACTTGCTCTATTGGAAAAGAGATTTGGGATAGGTTGAGCATTACTTATGAAGGAACCAATGAAGTAAAACAATCTCGTTTGAATATTCTCTTGCATGACTACGAACTTTTTTGTATGAAACGTTCTGAAATAATTTTTGATATGTATACAAGGTTCACTCAAATTGTTACTTCTTTGCATGCCTTAGGAAGAGAACTTTCAAATTATGAAAAAGTAAACAAGATTTTGAGATGCTTGCCTTCGTCTTTTGATGCTAAAATCAATGCAATCACCGAATCTAAGGATTTAAACACTTATTCGATTGATAACTTACTTTGCTCACTCATTGCTTATGAGCAAGGGGTGAATCAAAGAAATCTCGATGCAGATGAAAAAAGAGAGGAGAAAACAACGGCACTGAAGGCCAACAAATATAGCTCTAATTCTTCCAGGTCTGAGAGTGATGACATTGCCTTAATCACAAGGCAATTCAAAAGCTTTCTAAGGAAGAAGCAAAAGCATCATCAAAATTGAAGAAAAGGTAAGGATAACAAATATTCTAAATGATCGTCTGATGTGGTTTTCTATGAATACAGAAAGCTCGGACACATGAAAGCTGATTGCCCTACACTTAAGACGCACACAAGCAAGGAAAAGAGTGAGGAGAAATCTAAGTTTAGAAAAGACAAAAAGAGACTTCAAAAGGCTTTTTTTGGGCGGATTCTGCATCAGATTCATCGGAGACATAACCAGAAGATGAGACAACAAACTTGTGCTTAATGGCAGATAACCATCTTGATTAAGAAGAGGTATGTGAAATTTCCTATGATCAACTTTTTGAAGTTTCTGAAAAAATTCATGCATCATATAGGAAACTTAAGAAAACACATGCTAGCTTGAAATTGGAATTTTTGAATTTACAAAAAGAGCATGAAATTTTGACTAAAGATCACTCAACAATTGATTCAAATAATATGGCTCTACTTGATGCATTTCATGAGTTAAATAAGAAGCATTGTGAATTAATTGAAGAGCATGATTCACTAAAAATATCACACACCTCACTTGAATCTGATTTTAAAAAATCTAAAGAGATAGAGAAGAATTTGAGGATTGAGAATGAGGTCTTAAAAAGTACTAACTTGAGGATTCAAAAAGAATTGGATACATGTAAGAAAACTCGGATGACACCCACACTTGATCAAAAGCCAAAACCTAAGAAGAGACATTATAACTCAAACCATTTAAAAAATCCTTTTCCTGGAGTTAGATGCTTTTCATGTGGCATGATAAGACACATCTCACACACTTGCATAGTTCACCATAGTACACATTGGATCTACAGTATACCACATATGCATTGCATTCTACTTTTCATAAGAAGGGACCCAAACCTATTTGGGTTCCTATATTTGACATTTGATGGTCTTGTAGATGGGCTCTCATAAAAGGCCTCGTGAGAGTATGTAGTACTTTGACAGCGGAAGCTCTCGACATATGACTGGTGATGCCAATCAATTTATTTTGCTGCAGTCCAGGACTGGAGGCAAGGTTACTCTTGGAGAAAACACCACAAGAAAGGTGATAGGCTCAGGTATAATTGGTAATTCCAAGAATCTTATGATTGAAAATGATTTGCTTGTAGATGAATTAAATCACAACCTGCTCAGCATTAGTCAACTCTGTGACAAGGGCTTCATGGTATAATTCTTTACAAATTCATGCGTTGTAAGTTTAAGTAACAACACTATTTTGCAGGGAAAGAGGATCAACAACGTGTACATGCTTGATTTAAATAATATTGAATGTGCTGCATCATTTTGCATAAAAACTATTGTTGATGATTCATGGTTATGGCACCGGAGACTATGTCATGCAAGTATGAAAACTCTTAAGAAAGTGACCTAAAAAGACCTAATTAGAGGTGTCCCCAAACTCAAGTTTTTAAAAGACCATCTTTGTGATGCCTGCCAACTAGGAAAGCAAGTCCACTACTTTTCACCCCAATAAGGACATTAGCACTTCTAGACCTTTAGAAGTCCTTCACATGGATTTGTTTGGACCCATTAGCACTGCCAGTTTGGGAGGGAAAGTCTATGGTTTTGTGATTATTGATGGCTACTCGAGATTCACTTAGACTAGATTTCTTTCAAATAAAAAACGAATCATTTGAGGAGTTTAGAACATTTTCTACTTGGATTTAGAAAAAGTTAGGTTGTGAGATCTTGACCATCCATAGTGACCATGGGGGAGAGTTTGAGAATAAAAAATTTGGAGATTGTTGTGACAACAAGGGGATTAGCCACAACTTCTCAGCTCCTAGGACCCCTCAGCAGAATGGGGTAGCTGAAAGGAAGAACCGGACCTTAGTGGAAGCCGCTAGAGACATGCTTGCTGAGTATTCACTTCCAAAATACTTTTGGGCTGAAGCAGTTAACACATCTTATTATGTGTTGAATAAAGTTAATGTTAAAGCCAAACTAGATAAGACACCCTATGAGATCCTTAAGGGTAGGACACCCAATCTTTCCCACCTTCATGTCTTTGGTTGTAAGGTTTTTATTCACAATAATGGGAAGTCTCACTTATGAAAATTTGATCCTAAATCTGATGAAGGAGCGTTCTTGGGATATTCTAGTGTTGGGATGTCTTTAAGGGAGTTTAACAAGAGGATTTTGATGGTGGAAGAGACAACACATGTAGTATTTGATGTGTCAGGTCCTAAAAAGCCTGGAGTTGAGGATGATGATGATGTTAGAGAGATTACCACTGGAGTAAAAAATTTGGAGAAGGGAGTAGGTCACCAAAATGTTGAAGGAGTAGGAGATGTCACCTAAGGAGTAGAAAATATAGATCTGGAGGAAAGGGTTGGACCTTCTCAAACCATGCCTAGAGATTGGAGATACTCTACAAGTCACCCCAAGGATTTGATCTTAGGAGACCCTTCTGATGGAGTTAGGAATAGACATGGACTTAGGAAAGAGGTGAACCACTCTGCCTTTATCTCAATGATTGAACCCTCCAACATAAACCATGCCCTTACTGATGAGTTTTAGATTTTAGTCATGCAAGAGGAGTTGAATCAATTTGTTAGGAATGATGTTTGGAAGCTTGTAGAAAAACTCAAGGGATAAAATGTAGTTGAAATAAAGTGGGTATTTAAGAACAAGGTGAATGATTCTAGAGTGGTGGTTAAGAATAAAGTAAGATTAGTGGCTAAGGCATATAACCAATTAGAAGGGATAGACTTTGAGGAGACTTTTGCCCCTGTAGTTAGATTGGAAGCCATTAGAGTGCTATTAGCCTTTGTCTGTTATAAAGGATTTAAGCTTTTTCAAATGGATGTTAAGAGTGCCTTTTTAAATGGGAAAATAAAAGAGGATGTGTTTGTTGAATAACCCCCAAGTTTTGAGAGTTCTCAATGTCCAAATCATGTTTTTAAATTAAAAAAGACTTTATATGGGTTAAGTAGGCACCAAGAACTTGGTATGAGAGGCTTAACACATTTTTACTAGAAAGAGAGTTTGTTAAGGGGAGCGTAGACACCACCCTTTTTCTTAGGAAAGTTGGAGATGATTTGCTCATTGTTCAGATTTATATTGATGATATACTTTTTGGATCTTCTAATAAAAAACTTTGTGATGAGTTCTTTAAAATAATGAGTAGAGAGTTTGAGATGAGTTTGATGGGAGAGTTATCCTACTTTTTGGGGTTTAGCATAAAATAATTGGGTAATGGAACCTTTCTAAATCAAACAAAATACATTAAAGATATTTTGAAGTAGTATGAGATGGATAAAGTTAAGCCAATTAATACTCCCATGACTTCTAGTATTCTGTTGGATAAGGACCCAAGTGGTAAGTCTATTGATCAGAAGAAGTACAGAGGTATGATTGGATCCTTACTTTACCTGACTGCTAATGGACCTGATATTATGTTTAGTGTTTTCCTTTGCGCTAGGTTTCAAGCTGACCCCAAGGAATCCCACCTGACTGTAGTTAAGAGAATTGGTATCTGAGGCACAACACTTCTTTTGAGATTATTAGATTTTCTGACTCTAATTTTGCAGGGTGCTAGGTGGATAGAAAAAGCACTTCATGAACTTGTCAATTAATAGGAAAATCTTTGGTCTCATGGTATAGTAAAAAGCAAAACTCTGTTACACTTTCCACTACTGAAGCTGAGTACATTTCTCTTGAAAGTTGTGCGGCTCAAGTCCTTTGGTTGAAACAATAGTTATTGGATTTATGATTACCTGTAGGCACCATTTCAATCTTTTATGACAACACTAGTGTCATATGCATCTCTAAGAATCCTATCCAACATTCAAGGACTAAACACATTGACATTAGGCATCACTTTATTAGAGATCATGTGACTAAGGGAGACATTGATTTACACCATGTGACAACTGAAAATTAACTAGCTGACATCTTTACTAAACCACTGGCCTTCGACACTTTCAGCTCTTTAAGGACCATATTGGGTGTGATTTACATAAATGCATGAACTTGATCGTTTACTTACTTTCTCTTGCTTTTGATTTATTTCTTTTATGTACTTTTGTTTTGCTCTTTATTTTCTTTTCTTCTCGTTGCTTTAATTTAAGTTTTTGTTTGATTTGTTTTACTTTATTTTTTTTTAATTTGTTTTTCAAAATCATCGCTGAAATGATATCGTATGCCTTGTCCTTGCTTTTAAAAATTTGTAGTCAATGTATTACATCTCTTAATATTTAGATGGTAAAAATATACCGTTGATTGTGTATCTTTCTCTAACCTATTTTAGTGGCACAATTTTCTTTTCTAATCAATAATCTATTTCAATTTAATGATTATGTATGAAATTAAGATCTTTTATAACCTTGCTAAAGTAAATCTATCTTGTATTTATAATGATTAAAATCTTTTTATCACATCAAGATTCCTCCTTACTCTTGTCATTGATTATTGATTATGTTTTGTGGATAGTTCTTCTCTATGTTAGAGAGAGAGCTCCTATTCTCTAATATCTAGAATATATACTCACAACTAAGGATCATTTTTAAGAGGTTGTAAAAGAGAATAGAGCTTGCAAAAAAAAAAATGGCCAATGATGCCAACAAAAGATGCGCAATGACGCCAAATTAAAAATATATATATATATCAAAAAGCAAAAGATGCGCCAAGCACCAATCAATTGACAAGAGGCATAAAATGAGCCCACCAAAAGCAAGCTCTCTTCTCCTTTCAAATATTTTAAAACTTAGAAGATTTCATGTATCAAAGGCTTGATTTCAAGTGTTTTGCGATTGTGACAAATTTACTTTGGTACATTATTCTATAAGATATTTTTTTCTAAAACCAAGTAATGAATGGATCTTTTTTTCTCATATCCAATTGAATTTTTGAGTTAGATCATTGATTTCCAAAGAAGATTCTACCCCAAAAGAAAGCCCGAGCTAAGGGTAACCATGATCGAATATTATACTATTTTATGGATTTTTCTGATGTTGATTCATTGGCTTATAAATTTTTTAAAATCAATCATATGGAATACTACATCATGTTCATGCCTTAGTTAGAATAAATAAATAAATAAAAATAATAAAAAAATTACTTTGTTTCTTAGTTTCCTCCCCCTTTTTGAGATGTCAAAAGGGGGAGAGGAGTCCTTTATATGCTTATACTTTCGATTCTATGTTTTACAATACTATTTTTAAAATAATTGTCAAAGTGTTTGCCATCATCAAAAAGGGAGAGATTGTTGCAAATTCGGTTTCATGGATTATATTTTGATGATTAGCAAACACTCTTGCTTCTTTTAGACTGCCTTTTACTGCTGACATTTTCAGGATTTAAAGTTCAGACAAAAAATAGAATCAGTTCAAGACTGGGTAGATTAGGGTTGAGTTAGTCGATAATTTTCTTTGTTTTCCTTTTCTTGAGTCAATTATAAATGTTTGAAGTGACTGATGTTAAGTAACCCTATAGACACACACTTGAGAGATTTAGAATTTCTATTTTTACACCCATCATTTCAGACGATATTTATAACGGCCTAGATGATCGAGTTCAAATTAGAAGTTCTAATCAGGATTTCTTAGTTAAGGCATCCGTAATTAACTGATCGTCCTAGACGATATGCTCAAAATAGAAAGAAATAGCTGCCATGATTAATTTAAGTATTATGTATTTTTGGAAATCGGCCTAGACGATCGTGAGATCGGCCTGGACGATATTTGCACAATTATGCCTAAATTGATCCGACAATCAAGAAAGCAATTAAGGATGAATTGATATAATCACATCGTCCTATACGATCGTGGGATCTATCGGGATGATATATTCAAAAACCCTTAGTTGCTCCTGGACGATAAATATCAGCCAGCACAAATTCAGGGCGATGTTCTGGCCGATCAGGATCAGACAGCTCGAATTCAGGGCGATGCTCTGGATGATTTTCCTCTGATTTGAACTGATCATCCAGGACGATCGCTGGGATGATCAAGCCAATTTTCAATCATCCAGTTCATATTCAGAGCAGTGTTCTGGCCGATCATCTGTGATTTAAACTGATCGTACCGGATGATAGTATTATCATCCTGGACGATAAAGTCTGCAACTTGCATTTATTGAGCTCCTTTGAAGCTCTTATATTTAAGAGCTATTGTTCAATGTTTTTGAATATCTTTTGGCTGCTGTCTTGACCTGAGAAAACCTAAAGGAGAGAGAGAGAGGGAAAGAGAGATAGGATCTTATGAGGGGAGCTTGTGAGGGAGTTTACAAGGGTTGCTCCAAGCATTTTTCCACTTCTTCTTCCCTAGAGTCTCTTTTCCTTGGAAGGGTTGGGAGAGGTAAGCTTCAGCGATCGATCGAGGTTCTCTGCCTGCTTCAGGAGAAAGCAAAAGGAGTGGGGTTCTCTGCCTTACCGGGGGTGGATAAAAGGAGGTGTTTTATAAGGGCTTCTCTGCCTAGCTGTGGGGGTTAAAGGAGAGTCACAATACTCGGAGGGCGCTTCCGGGGAGTGGACGTAGGTCAAGTTGACTTAACCACTATAAACCCTTATGTTTCTTTTTACTGCTTCCACACTTTAATTTTCCACACTTATTTTCTGTGGTGACTTTGGTCTTTGATATTTGTTCTTGGTTTTAAAGAACTTTTTAAAATACCAATTCACCCCTCCTCTTGGTTAGCCTCGGGACTAGTTCATAGGGCCTAACATCCCTAAAGAACTTTCACATTCAAATGGCCAGGATGCTATTGTTGGGATCTATGGACCTAATTATAATGGATTCAACACCGTTTTTTGGATTTATGTGGCCATAGATTTTTCTGTTGAGAGTTTATTTTCTTTGAAGTAGTCAATGAATGGTTGCCTCCAATCATTTTTGAGCTCAATATCTAAATAATACCACGATGATTCTAAAGCTTGACTAGCTTTACGTCTCTTTGCCACATGGTATTCTTCTGGATAATTTTCCATAATAATCTGATGGAGAGGTTAAGGGTCAAACAAAATTGTATCATGCTTCCCCGAATCCAGTACCTCTTTTGCCTTCGAAAATTATAATAGAGTAGGCTCCAAGATTTGACGGTTGTAAACTCCGAGGAATATAGGCTTCTCCTCATTATTATTTGCTATTTTCTTAGCCAATTTGGCCAAGCAATCTTCTTTAGCATTATATCCCCAAAGAATATAAACTATTTCAACATTTGCACTTGCCCTTAGAGCTCAAGGGTTTGTCAGTGGTAAGGAGCCAACTCAACCTTAAAAATCTTATAAATGGCTAAGACTTGATTTATCATAAGTTAAGAGTCACCAAAGATTTGAAGATTTTGAATGTTGACATCAATTGCAATCTCTAATCCAACTATTAGGGCTTCATACTTGGCTTCATTATTGGTCCGAGGTTCAGTCAAGCTGAATGAAAACCTCATTATGCCTCCGTCAGGTGGTATGAGAACACGACCGATACTGGCTCGGGCTCTTGCAAATTTTGGTGGTCGGTCATGTTTAATCGATGATGCCCCTTCAAAGTACGTCTCCCAAAATGGTAGCTTTTCACCTTTCTCGACCTACATAATTTGCTTATCAGACAAATCATCATTGAGTGGAGAGTCTTTCGGGATAGGATATACTGAAAGAAAATCTACCAAGGCTTATCCTTTCACTGCCTTTTATTGTATGTATATGATATCAAACTACCGTAATAGTACTGCCCACCTTGCTAGATGACTTGTCAACACTGATCTTATCATCAAGAACTTCAACGGATCGATCTTTGATATCAACGTGATTTTATGAGCCATCATATATGGGCGGAGTTTTTGAACTACAAAAATTAATGCCAGACAATGCTTCTTAATTGGGGAATATCGCACTTCTGCTCTGATTAAACTCTGAATGATATAATAGAGTGTATTCTCCTTGCCTTCTCCATTATTCTGGGCTAATAATGATCTGAGGGACTCTTCTAGTGTTATCGTGTACAGTGTGAGAGGCTTCCCCAGAATTGGTGCTATGAGAATAGGTGGATTCAACAAATATCTTTTGATATTATCAATTACTTTATGGCACTCTGCATCCCATTTGAAATAGACATCTTTCTTCATTAACTTTGAAAATGGCTGGCACCTACCCAACCGATTTGATATGAATCACCGAATGAAAGCAAGTAGTCCTTGCAGCGAGCGAAACTGTCGAAGGTTCCTTGGTTGTGGCATCTCTATGATCGTCTTAATTTTGTTATGGGAAATCTCCATTCCTCGATGACGAACCACATACCCTAAGAATTTTTTGGAGGACACTCCGAAGGCGCATTTGAGGGGGTTCATCTTTAGATCATATCTTTTGATCCTCTCAAATATAATTCAGAGATCTTTTTAGTGATATTTTTGGCCAAGGCTTTTAACAACAAGGTCATCTATATAGCACTCAATCTTCTGATATATCAAATCATCAAATATATGAGTTACCCCACTGGTAGGTGGCACCAGCATTCTTTAGGCCAAAGGGCATAACCATATAACAGAAAATGTCGATGGACATCCTAAATAATATATGATTTTCATCCTTGGGCGCCATCTTGATTTGATTATAGCCAGATGACCCATTCATAAATAATAACATGTCATAGTTGAATGTGTTGTCCACTAATAGTTCTGATATAAGGAGCAGAAAGTCATCTTTTGGCCATACCTTGTTGAGGTCCCTAAAGTCAATGCATACACGAATCTACCCATTCTTCTTCTTTACAGAAATAATATTGACAATCCAATCAGCATACTTTTCTTCTCAGATGAAGCCTGCCTCTATAAGCTTCTTTATTTCGGCAATCACCTGTTCTTCAATCTCCAATCTCATTCTCCTTATAACTTGCTTGATGGGTGTTACATTCAGTTTGATTTCTAATATGTGAACTACTACGTCAGGGGATAAGCTAGGCATCTCAGCATATGTCTAAGCAAAATAATCCCTGAATTCACAGAGAAGTTCTTTTATTTCTTATATTTACTCTTTGGATAGGAGAGAACTAATGAAGGTTGGGCGAGGGTCTCCTTAGTTTCCAAGTTGACCTCTTTTAGCTCATCAATAGTGGTGGCTTATCCACCATCTTCTAATTCTTTTGGTACAGACTCGAATTTTATGGGATGCTCATCATAATCATCAGCTTCATAAATTTCTTCAGCGCCACTGTCCTCGGATTCAATTTTGCTGCATGCGATTACTCGATAAGTCTCTTTCTGGAGGAATTTTGGCTTGATGAATCCAATACCCTTATATGCAGTTTTATCCTTCTATCATAATGATCATGGATTCCTTCCATATCAGAGGCTCAAGCTTGTACAAAGTTGTCGTTTCATGGTAGGAATATTGAATTGCTTTCATAGCATTCTCTGAATTCATTTGGTATTAAACCTAGGTAATCTTCCAGGTAGCAACTCTTCAGAATCGAGGAGCATACAACACCAGTCGTTATTCTCCTCTTCGCATATTACAGCAGAATATAGTACATTCCTTGGCGTAGTCCCATTTTTAAGGGGAGGCAGAATATAGCGAGTTCTTCAACCTTATGCACCTTGCATGGAATAATTTCCTTGAAGTGTTGTAGGGGGATACATCTGACTACGAGTATGCTATCTAAAATCGACAGGCTGTCTATTCTTCTGGAGAACACACTCTGTACCATGTTCATATAAATAGAGTCGTAGTCATAATCATCATTTGAATATTTAACCTCCCTACTCCATTCAGTTGTAGACTGGCATACTCTCTGAGATTTAGTTGGAGTGACATCATCTTCATCCGTATCACTTCCTAGATGAGGAACATATTTCTTTTCTTTATGAATGGTTAGTGCTTTGGAAAGAGTCGGCGTTGCCTTTTTTCTCCCCATACGCTTCTTTTCATCTTCACATTTAGGATGCTTTGCAGCCTTTGAGTTTGATGCTTTTAGCCCCAAGAGAATTTAAAGACTTTTGATTATTTGACATGAAGTATCATCTTCATAAACTACTGCTTCATGAACTGTGAAAGCTAAATGTCACCAAAAATTATGAGTTCTTCTGCATCTCTGAGATATTTCATATACTAGTGTAATGTTGACGGGATAACACCATATTCATGCAACCAGGGACGACTTAGTAGCACTTTGAATGAAGTATCCACATTAATCACATGAAATTTAGCTTATGTATGGAGCTATTCAAATACAAGAGGGAGCATGAATGATCCAAAAGTCTTTTTTCCCTTTTTTGTTGAAACCATGCACCATCAGCTTATCTGGATGGAGGTGTTCCACATCAAGGTAGAGAGAACACAGTGCTTTCAAGCTTATTAGATTTATAGAAGATCCGGGATTGATCAGGATTCGTCTGATGATCAACTTTTTGCTCTCTATAATAACATATAGAAGACAGTTATGGTCTGCAGTCCCAAGCATCATATCCTCTTTGGAGAAGATAATAAATGGCTCATTAGGAGCTTGTAGAATCTCAGTAAAATTTCATTCAGCAAAACATGTCTTGTATCTTTCGGGATCTTTGAGAGCCTGAATAAAAGTCTCACGAAGGTCCTTAGACATTACTAAGGCATCGCATATGCTGAGTTCTTCATGTATCTTCCTCAGATGGGATAAGATATTATAATATATCGCCTTGGCTAAAGTGTTCTTTTTCATAGGATCTTTAGGGATAATATCATCGTTCATGACTATCTCTTTCTCCTTGTATTTGTTGGAGACCCCCTTCTTTGACGGAGGTGATAGTATCTTGCCGCTTCTCAACTGTACTTGAGCAATCTCTTCATCTTTAGAGTCATTTAATAGTACATTTTCTTTAGAGTCGGCCATTGTTGCATCTAAGGATTCATTGTTGATTCAAAGTCACCACCCATGTTTACATGTCCCATCCTAGATGCTATGTTACGTTTTGATTCATCATCCACTGTCCTCAAAACGATCAGATTTTCATATATCATTTGTCTGATCGGCCCGGCCGATCGCCACATCGTCCCGGGACGATCAGACCAGAAAAATCGTCCTGGACGGTTCCCAGAACTATCTGCAGGCCGATATTTTCTACAGTGCCGATCGGCCTGGACGATCTAAAATTGTCCTGGACGATCCTGAGAGGAAAATCCAAATCAGAGAGGAACAGTAAGGGAACGAGGTCTCACACAAGTCTTCTTTCAAGCTATAGTCTATTGATGTCTCCATCAGACATGATTCAATAGCAACTTCTTCAGTATATCTTTCTTTGATCATTGCATTTGGTTCCATTGAGATGACCTGACATACTTCTGCAAGAAGGGAATTCTCATCACCTTCTTTGGCTCCATCTATTTTAAGCTCTGACATAAAGTCAGCGAGCTTAATAGGTCACCTTATGGTCTGGAAGTATTCATCCAAAGTGTTGATAACACTTTGGGTTGATATCTTTTTCTCTTTAGGCTTCTTCAGTTTGGTCTTCTTCTTAAAGGGCTTTACCTTTCCCATCTTTAAAGTGCCAGCTTGGTTGGAGAATTGCTTATAAGCGGGTGATCGTATCGTAGATAAAGCTTTCAATTTTAATACTGGTTATATAGGAGATTTCCATTTCACACCTGAACTACTTCAATCTGCTTTAACATTTTCACAATCTTCTTGGAGACCGTAGTCTCCAATTGTTCTTCTTGAATTGACTTATTTTCACTTTTTCTTTCTTTAACTGTGGGTACGAAAGAAGTCATAACTACCTAAATTGATTCTTTTTTAGGGTGAGATAACACATTGTTGGGCAATGTGAGTTCCCACTTTCAATATTTTCTTTCAAGAAAATCCTTGAAGATATAACAATCTTCAATAGGATGGCTGATTACCCGATGATATGGGAAGTAGTTTAGATCACCATCATGTTTTGACTCCTCGGGCCTCTTGCTCTCTGGCAGTTCTAAGCCACTTTCACTGCCTGTCAAAATAACTTGGCAATACTATCCCTCCTAAATGGATATTCTTTTTTTCATTTTATCTTTGAGATATTGGAACTTTCTATCACCCATTCATATTGCCTGTTTCGAGCGTTCTCATCCACTATGAAAGGTTCGTGGCCTATGATCATTTTCCCCTAGTATCAGATTCGGTTGGGGGTTAGGGTTGTAGGCCTGTTTGGGTTTTTCTTCATACTGCATTGGCTGCTTGACCTTATCTACATTATAAACTACTTATTTTTCTTTATTGGTTCGAGAGAAAAAAGTAGAGTTGGCCTCAACCCTTCTAGCACCCGGGGCCTTAGCCTTCTTGGGCTTATTAGAGTAATTTTCTAATCTAGATAAGTTCAGTTTCTCAAACTTAGCCGCTCTGTCTAACAGATCTTGAAATATTGTAATTGTAGCCATGCATAGGAAGGGTTGCATTTTGTCATCAATATTGTCCATTAACAACTGTGAGGCTTGTTCTTTTTCAAATTGCTGCTCATATTTCATACTTAAGTTACGTCAACGAGTAATATATTTTATAACAGATTCTTTCCTATTTCTTTTATCTAGAGCAAGCTTAGCGATCTTGATCTTCTCATTTGCACTAGCAAACCTCTTCACAAACATTAATTCTAAGTACTCTGCAAATGTCTTCACATAATCATTTAGCAGTTCGGCATATCATTCAAAAGCAGTTGCTATCAAACTATTAAAGAATTATCGGAAGAGTAGGGCATCATTTCCTCCTGTGTTCCCATAGGTGGCTTTAAATTATGTCACGCGCTGACTGGGGTTGTTATTAACATTGAAAGTGTTAAACTTTGGGACCAAATACCCTTTTGGGTATGGTACTTGGTCATATTCAGCAGGGTACGGACAACCTTTACCCACCAACATTTCTACTTGATCAACGACTATAATAGGCCCGATCTTTTATGTGATTTTTCCTTTTAACTATGCAGCAGTCACAGCTTCAGAAATACTTGTAATATTTTATGGGGTGGACTGGCAGAAGATATTATGAATATCATGACCACATTCAGGAGTTCCCCATACTCTTGAGACTTGAGGCATTCAAAAGTTTGGAGGATTCGTAGGAGGATTGGGCATGGGATCGACAGCAGTTCTTTGCATTATTTGCATCATAGCCCCCATCTGATCTATAATCTCAATCATCTTCTCATTGAACTGAGAGATTTTTCTATTATTTACCCTCATTTGTCATCTCATCTGTCGTCACATTTTAGCGAGTGTGGTGTCTTGGTCATCAAAGGGATTCTCCTCAACATCTTCTTTTTCTTATTCTCTTGAGAGTGATCATTTCTGCCAGCGAAGGAACTAGTCTCGCGTTTGCGTACTTTCCTGGGTTATGGTTGCCAGTCACCATCGTCTTCAACATCATAATGGTAAATTTCTTCGATTGCGCGTGTATGCCTAACCATATAAACGACTTCAAGGTTCATGATGTCTTCCATTTCTTCTTCCAAGTTTTTTAACATAAATTCTTTAATAATTTCCTCAAGATTTTCTTATGTATTTTCTTCCCCTTCAATACATTCCTCCCCTTCTTTATATTCCTCCCCTTCTTTCATGTCTTCTCCTCCTTCCCTTTCTCCTTCAAATACTCGGATCTTCGAGCAACAACGTCACTGGATCTTTAGTTCCTGATTAGGCAAGGAGATTTCTTCGACCAGTGGGCTGTGATTGAAGTTAGTCTCTTCTATCGGAGGAGTCAATGAATGACGAGATCCCCTGGAGGATTCTCCAAGGTGTCGACCATCGGGAGGGACGTCATTGTAGGTCTTCTTTTGGATCCATCTTTGATATTGTTTGTAGGCGAGGGCAGATCTCCAGGAAGTCATATCGGATGTCATGCCCAAATTTACATCTATTTCTTCTCTTTCTTTTTTCATTTCTTTGTGACTTTGACCTCCAAACTTGTTTTCCTCTCCACTAGGACATTTCAACAGCAGATCCCTGAACATTTGGTTCAGGTAACATGCCCTGATGTTCACTGCATAGAATATACTTTCTTTCTCTTATTTTTGCCGCAACAGATAGGCGCTCCCTTAGTAGAGTTCTCCTAGTCTTAAGCACTAGTGGCCACTGGAGACTTGTCTTCTTCAGCTCTTTATCTTTCACTATGTTTAGAACTCGGTATACTCAAGCTAAAAAAGTTTTAAGCTCTTTCTTCCTCGGAGGGATTGGGGCTTTAGGTAGTTGATCCCAAAAAGATTGCTTTAGCTCTCCAGTAGAGCTATTTCTCTTTACCCACTTAAGGTTTACGAACCTGTTCCAAGTCGGAATATTGGCTTCAGGGTTTTGGACAGACAAGTTGGATGGATTGACCGGGAATTGCTGTTGCTGAGCTCGAAGTTTAGCATTCATATTCCTTCTCTGCCTCCTTGTAGGCCTTCCTCCAGATGAGGAGGCTTCAGCATCACATTTTTTAGGTGTAGATAACCCGGTCAACAGAGTGGTAGTGTTGGCAGTCACCACTGATATTCTTCCTCCAGTATTAACACTCTTAGTAGCTAGGGCTTTAGGTTGCGATAATATTTCGAACACGAAAACTCTCTTACAAGGATTTTCAGTAGCACTAATAGCCCGTGATGCTGGCAGTCACCACTGATAGGGCTTTAGGTTGCGATAAAATTTGATACATCACCCCACACTTTCAAAATGTACAGACTTACACAAGAAAAGATGATAAAAATTAAATAAATACAGTTAATATGAGGAAGCAATAAAAAAGAATTTAAAACCCTGCTTAAATTAAATAAAAATTTTGAAGGTATTTATCGGTCGATCATTTTAGAATATTCTAAAAAAATTTTTAATTCACTAAATGATCATTTTATGAGGATTTAGAATTTTGAGTTTGGATTGATTTTGCTTCTACTATAGCACTTTAGACGATTAGCCAAAGATGGAAAGATAAACCTTTCCCCAGTGGTATCTATGGGCTCTAAAAATTTGGCCCCGGCCTCCACCTGCACTATTTGCCTTTTTCTTTTGGCGAAAGGGAATTTTAATGAATTAAGTTCTGAGGTAAACTAGAGATTTTTCCCTCATTTTGTGAGAACTTTATGATCTGAGTTTTGGTTTCCTATAAAAGTAAGCCGCTATAGCTAATTACCCCTCCCGATCATGAGAGAGAACTTTCGATTAAGGCTAGTTGTCAATCATATACGCAAAATACGTGTTAATTGGCATATAATAGCAGCATAAATTGATGTTTGGAAGGTTGGATAGATTCAATATTTAAAATTAGAAATTTCACCATCTTACACTTAAAGCAGATTGTGGGGAAATGGATGATGGACCCGATCGAGATCCCATGGTTTCGTCTTCCAGGGCCATCGTGATCCTGTGTCTACTTAGTAAGAGGAGGTAGTTAACCCAACCTAACATAAGGATCCTTGTCGGTAGCCATGGGTTGCTTCGTCCAAGGGTACCTTGTAGACCTAGGATGTATATTTGCCTAAGTGGACAAATTTGAATCCACCTTAGCTAACAGAGGGCTTTGTGCCCTATCGATCATATCCTATTGATTCATATCTCAAGGATTTGATGCCACTAAGGAGTACATTGGCTATGGCCAAAACTGGTATTTTGTGGTGCCATTTAGCACAAAACCAATCAGTTCTGAGAGCCCAGGGTAAATCGTTTATCATGCGGTGCCATTTGGTGGCAAAACTATCGGTCAAAGGACATGTACCATGTCCTTATTGGTAGGAGATTATTTGAGAATGGTTCTTAGTGATATTTTCAACAAGGCATTAGCTCTTTGTGAGCTGAAGTAAATTTTAATTTGTCCACCCAGCAAACTGTTGTGGAGGATGGATGAATTTTATTTTATGTGTTTATTGGATTGATTTCTATTTTTTAAATATTTTTGTAATTTTTGTAGGTTTTTGGGATGACATTTTGAAATATTTGAAATAGACCCCTCCGGTTGAGATATGATTTCAACACGACCATCATCGTAGTATTTAGGGTTATTTCCATTTAAAGCTTGAATCTTGTTGATCCTATTAACTTGTCGATAGGGGATCGGGTTTCTCATTGACTTTGAATTCTCATTGTTATAGGCCTTGAAGGCCTAATATGAATGTATTAAAATAAGTATATCGGTCGTCGCAATCGTATATTTATTTGGTGGTTCGAACCCTATCGACTCCTATTGATCCACATAGGAGGATCAGGTTCAAATCTAAATTCACTTGATGACTCGTGCAATATCCCTAGACATTACGTGTGTCTGTAACTTGCTCGCTGGAGCCCATGAGGATATTTTGGGGAATTTTATAATTAAACCCTGTCGACTCCTATTTACTCATTTAGGAGGATTAGGTTCAAGTTTATTGACCCGCGCAGTATCCCTAGATGTCATGTGTATACCTACAACATTCTCGTTGGGGCCCATACAGGTGAATGATTTTATCGATGAATCTTTCTTATAAAAGACCTTGAAGGACAAATATGAATGTATAAAATTAATATACCGTTCGACCTTATGACCGCATATTTATGTAATGGTTCGAGCCGTGTTGAGAATGATTGAGTTCAAACTTAGATTCATCATTTGACCCGTGTAGCATCCCTGAGCATTACGTGTGTACCAATAACATGCTCGGCATGGCCCATGCGGGTTTATTATTACACTTATCCCTTGTGTACCTATATGTATATAAATTATGGTGCATGTGCAAGGCTATTTTTAAATATTTATAAATGACTTCTGTCTCCTTGCAAGGACATTGCGGATCCAGCGGGGTGGCGTAGCAGTTGGTGGATTTAATTATTCACTGCTTTGTACAGGTAGACTGTCGTGTACTACTCGTTACTTTTCATAAGTAGTTTATAGTGTACTAACTAATCTCTTGCTTTTGGATACAGGTGAATCATAGCTTTATCACTTGGTTACAACGGGGTACCTCATGATTTTGATGTAAACTCCATTTTCTTATTCACCGGGAGGTCCTTCTTGAAATTCATGACAAATGCCTTAAAAGAAACTCCTTTCAAGCTCTTTAGTGTAGTAAACTTGTTATTTCCATTGTTTGTAGATACCAGAACTATTGTTTTCCTAAGTATAGGAGCAAGAAGAAACTTTGGAACACTAGGAAGTTTAGTTCAAATTTATTCAAACATCTCTTCCATTCTGCAAGGAGATGTCCTTCTCCGTATGTCGAGTTGTCTTCATATTTGACGTACGTGCAAATCTCAATCACCATTGTTGTAGCTGGTATCTATACTTGTGTCCATAATGGTTCATTGTACTTACGATATACCCATTGTTGTTATCCACAAGTGTGTTATATCATCCATTCTTGCTCACAAGGAGTGGTTATGTTCACTACAACCTCCCGAACATACTTGTGGAAAAACCTATTGTACTTGCATCATGTCCACCATTCACCAATCTCAGGTGGGTTTGATGATTGCATTTATTTGTAGGGACGAGTCTTCCATTATCAAGTGCTAGTATTTCTATCTCAATCTACAGGCAATGTCGCTAGTGTTGGAGGTTTCAATAATGCATATAGGGGGACACCCATGCATTCTGCAACTATCTTATCATCTTGTCAAGTATTTTGCATTTGATCACGTAGGGACTTGTATGTGCTTCGAATGTTTGTAAGAAGTCTTATTTCTTTGGTTGCATATTCCAAATCACTTGGGTTTCCTTGATCATCTCTTGCATGCATTGAGGTTTTATCTCCCACTTGCAATTTGTATGATGACTTTGGGCACAGAGATATTGTTGCATTTGTCACTGATCTTTGCTAACATGATTATCATCATCACCTTGTCAAATCACAATTTTTATCTTAGACATTTAAATTATGCTTTAGGCCATTTGTTTGATGCTCAAAATGTAGTCCAGTTCAGCATTTGAGTTCATTCCAGTCTCAAGTTCTAGTTCAGATCTTCGTTATTTGGTTCAAGCCTTGGACTTCGATAAGTCTACTTGTTGTTTTGTTTAGTTCAAGTGTAAGTGATTGTTCAAATTCAGATTTATCTAGATTTGAGTTCATGAAGTCCCCTGCCACCTTGTTTAGTTCGAGCTCTTGTGTCTAGTTCAAGTTCACCATACTAGTTTAAACTTGAGTTCAGAAGATCTATTTTTTCAAATCAAGTTCACTTGCATATGATTCAAGTTTGAGTTTTTTGTCAAGTTCAAACTCTAATTCAAGTTTGAATTCAAAGTCATTGTATCTCATATCACATTCAAGTTCAAGTTGAGTCTTGCTTGAGTCCAAATCAAGTCCACAAGTTCGCTGTCAACATGTCCAAGTCCTTGTTAAATTCAGTTGAAGTTCAAATTATGTTCTCTTGATATTCAAATCTAGTTCAAGTTCGAACTTATTTTATTCAAGTTCAAGTCTTGCTTAATCATTTGATTCTTGTTCAAACACAAGTTCTTGTGGTTCATGCCCAAGTCCACTTGTTTGTGTTTAGTTCAGGTCAATTTCAAAGGTTCACAAGTTTGAATTCATGTTCTTTTATCCTTTGAGTACAATCGATTCCGAGTGCGGTCGTAAATTCACCCAAAATTTCGGTAGCCTCCCGGCGTCTCCCCTATTTAGGGGAAAACTACGAAAAATCCGCGCCTCCCGCCACGCTAGAGAAAATCGTGTATGGTAGGTGCCCTCAGACTAGGACACCGCGGCCATGAAATCGTCAACCGCACCACGCAAGAGAAAGGCGTGTATGGGTCTTCAGTACCTGTTGCAAAAGAGAAGCTGTTGTTTCCCCGCATGTACAGAGCCACGTACGAGTACTTAAGATTATCTCTGTCATGCTAAGAAAAGCGTGTACCGGGCTTACCCACCTCACCATAGGTGTCGCGCCGGGTTCCCTTCCCACCACGCTAGAGAAAGTGTGTATGAGCAGTTTGCTGGCTCAACACGAACGCCGAGGATGAGATTTTGGGGTCAAGGGCCGCTCACCTACCTCGTCATAGGTGTCACACCAAGTTCCCTTCCCATAACTCTAGACAAAAGTGTGTATGAGCGGTTTGCCGGATCGACACGTGCACCGATATAAGAAAGGGATTTTCTTTTCTCATTTTTTTTCTTCTTCTTTTATTTTTTTTTTATTTTTTTTACCATATGCAAATATTTAGAAACCATACAAAGCTAATAATTCTAATGGTGAACAAAAAGAACCAACAACTTTTAAAGATTTGTTTGAGTAATCCTCTTTGTCACCTTCATCAGCAGGAAATTCTTATAAATCTTCCTTACATATCTTATTTTCATCCTCCTCTTGACTTCTATGCTTGTGTACTGGAATTTCTTCTGGCAGTCTACAAGAGGAAAGTCCATTCTGGTGAGTAGAACTTGAGTTTCTTCATACCGTTATCACTCCAAGTCTTTATGTTAATTGCAATGTAAGAAGAACAAAACATTGAATCAAACAAATTCTACTCTCTTACTCTATTGATATGTCGAGTACCATTTTATTGCCTCAAGTACTTGATGAAAGTTGCCAATATCTACAGCAACATGGCTAATTTTCCCGAAGCTTCCAACTACTCCTGAAGTTCAATGCCTCCTTAAAAGCAACGAAAGCTGTTTTGCTTTTCAATGATATTTGCGCAAAGAATGAACATGCAATGTTCTCCGCAAAGTTACTGCTCTCCAACTCTTCAATCTTAGAAGGCTTGTTTCCGATGTATGCATCATTGGAAACTTCATGCTTAGCAGAATCAATAGATCCTCGATTATTCTCTTAGGTGGCTGCAGCACCTCTATTTGTACAAGAAATTGCATTTGCTCCCTCTACGGGATGTTCATGAACCTTGGATTTAGATAAAATATCAGCTACTAGCTTCTTGTATTGCTTCACTGGCTGTCCTCAATGAAGAACAAAAGGTACAGGTTCTCACATGCAGGATAGACGTTCCTTGAGATCTTTATTTATTTATTTTGTTGAACTGATACAAAGCTCCTCAAGGCTGCAAACCAACGTGTTTTCGATAGCAGAACCTTTCTTAGGTTGGCCTCCACCACCCACTCCCATGCCTTCATTGTAAGAACTGAAGACTGCAAACCCTGCAGAGAATCGTCCAACACTATTTGACTTAAATCTAGTAGACTTTCCACGGCACATTGAGACAAACTCAGATGGGCCGCACCCGTAGAACTCAAAAAAAGATATCCCGATGATTGAAGAAAAAATCTTCAGAGCCATTTGCACCATTGGAGGTCGATGAGCAGAGAAGAGTTCGGGAAAGGGCTCGGTGCTAGCGTCGACTTGTTTAGATGGAGGAATCGTAAGATGCATGTCGATCAGCTTGAGCTTTAGCTATGGGAGGGTGTCGTCGAGTGTAGGTGATGCGGTTTTGAGGGAGATGAGGTGTGGTGTAGTGACATACGACTCAGGATGGAGGAGGAAGGTCGTGGATAGTAAGAAGTGGAGAAGCTCGGGTGTGGGGTAGGAGGAAAGGAAGGAGCGTACTTTTGAGCAGACGGACGCTCTAAAAATGGAATCCATGGGCTTCGGATGGCAGCTCCTGCTCTTACCAAACAAAGAGCAATGCTTTCTCGTACATCCTCAAGAGAAAAGGGTAAAGGTATCCACGATATGTTCTCCAACTTTATCAAAGCATCATTATCATTTCAGCTGAAAGAGAAATCATCCTCTTCAGCACCCAAGACATGGCCATTAGACTTGATGTAGGACAAGAAAGTGGAATTTCCTGAAGCTCGTTGAAGCCATACTGCACCCCATAGAAGCTTATCTTGGTATCCAGAGTATGAGCAGTAGAAGGATCGGTGGAGGGAAAAGAGCTTTTAACGACATCATCTTCTTCAAGCTTTTGATAATTGTCTTTTGATGAGGAAGGTAAGGGGCGGCTGTTGTTGTGTGGGCCTTTACGGCTTGAGGAAGAAAGGGATAAGAGCAGCTAGCATTGAGTGGAGGAAAAAAAAAAGGCTCTCAAGCAAAAAGGAGGCAACAGATTATTTGAGGAAAAGGGATGGATGCTTGCGAGAGAGTAACGATAGATATGAGGAAGCTTCATTTTTTTTTTACGTTCTGCTTTGATTTAACTAGGAGAACAGCCCCGGTGGGATTTACGGAGAGAAATTATTCTGTGCAGAATCTGGTTATAGAGCTGTGTTTGGATGCTTATGTGGAAAGTTAAAAGTCTGCGATATTTATTTGACTTACGTATTGATTGAGTATTTATTACGTATTCGTTGCGTAAAATGTGCGTATTGATTGAGTATTTTATTGCGTATTCGTTGCGTATTTATTGAGTACTTGTTGCGTATATGTTGCGCATTTTCTGCTTATTTACTGCTTATTTGTTGCGGATTTCTCTTCGTCTGCAGTAAGTCCGAAAAGACAAACAGGTCTGGTAAGAAGTCAAATGAATATCCTAACTTTCCATGTAAGCACGTCACGTGTAATGATTTTACTGGCATCCGAACACAGCTCTATAATCGAATTCCGCTAAGAATAATTTCTCGATTTACGGACATTTGACGAAAATCAGCGCAGAAGTTTGACGAAATGGAACTTTTATTATGTCCGATGAATGTACGTAGAGCTACATTCGGCCGGCACTAAGATCGCAGGCACAAAACGAGAAATACCAAGCAATTCCAAACAATAACGAGAAATACCATTATGTGAATACAAAATACCAAGTAATACCGAGCAATACCGAGCAACACCGTGTAATCCCAAAAAATACTGAGTTTTTTCTAGAAAAACTCGGTATTTTTTGGGATTACTCGGTGTTGCTCGGTATTACTAGGTATTGGTCTTCACAGAGCGGCATTCCTCGTTATTACCAAACAATACCTAGCAATACCGACCAAATACTGAGCAAAAATCGAGTAACAATCCTTTGACCGATTGTAGAGCTACGTCCGGTCAGAGGACGTAATAAAAGTTTGACGAAATGAGGTAAATAGTTTTTAATGGATTTGAGATTTAATTCGACTTTCCATTTTTATTTTAAATTTTATTAAATTAAAACCCTTATTTAATCCCCTGCCATCATTTCCATATATATTCAAAATGTTGACGACTTTCTGGACACAATGACGTAGTGCGCTTCATGATCGGACGTCATGTCGTCTCTGTAGAGGCATATTTCCTCGTTATGTGTGTCTTCGCATCATATTCGAATCACTTTGAGATTTACAACACCACCTCAAATGACCCAAATTGATTAAAAAAATATATATCCCTAATGTCGACGATGTTCCGGATGCAATGGTTCTATCTTTTTTATGATCGGACGTCATGTCATTTCCATAGATGATATTTTTTCTTGATATGCGCGATTTCACATATTTAAATCGCCTCGAGATTCACACCATCACCTCAAATGATCCAAATTGATTAAATAAAATGTATATTCTTATTATCGGTGATGTTCTGGGTGCAATGGCGCTGTCTATTCGTCGATCTGACATCATTTCATCACCAACGAGGCTAATTTCCTTCATATACGTGTTGCGCCTTGGAATTCGTGTCACCTCTCTAGATGATCCAAATTCAATATAAAAATTGTAGTTCTTAAGTTTTTGCATTATTCTGACCGCAATAGAGAAATCTATTTCACGAGCATGCATCATTTGGATAGTGACGAGGTCAATTTTCTTGAAATTTGCACTATTGCCTTGATATCCATGCCACCAATATAGATTAATAAAAAAGATGCATTTTTTTGAGGTTGACAATGTTCGGTAGCAACGGTGAAGTCCGTTTATCGATCTGACATTGTTTGATCAGCCTCGCACTTTAATTTTGGGTGTTAGTCGTCGTCCCCTTTGACTGATCTAGTCCGATTCAATTGTGAGGGGCCTCGACTTAGCAGAATTAAATGTCCTGATCACAACGATACCATCCATTTATCATTCGGAAGTCATTTAACCCCTTAAGTGATGTGTTTCGTCAATGCACGCATTGCATAAATCATCGTTTTTACCTCTTTTCGCATGGTTTTATGTGTAGGGGTCAACATTAATGAACCTCCAGGTTCTCGTGGGCCCAAAATGATAATTTTTATAGGATCTTCTTGATTGTTAGCTTGATATGTAACATTCCCTTCCTCTTGAGAAGGATTTGCCCTCAAATCTTGACCTGAAAGTAACATTACCTTCATAGTCACTTAGCAATTCGAGCTTGTAGGTGTTGTCATTGATGGACTCTAACACTTGAGATGGTCCATCTTCTCTTAGAAGTAATTTGGATTTTCTTTGATTTAAAATCTTTCCTTTCTTTTATATAACCAGACCCAATCTCCCGGTTCCAAGAGTAATTTGGTACGTCCTTTATTGGTCTGCTTAGCATACTGTTTGGTTTATTGCTGAATATTAATTATTGCCTTCTCATTAATATATTTCACATCGTCTGCTATCTTTTTATCATCTAAATTAACATGTTCAATCACTTGTAATGGAGATAAAACAAATGGAGTTAAAGGATTAAAACCATACACAATTTTAAAAGATGAAAAAATAGTGGCAGAATGAACAGTTATAAGCAAACTCAACATGCGAAAATCATTCTTCCTAAGTTTTAATATTCTTTCTAATGATAGCTCTAAAAATTGTAGGTTTAGTCTATTTACAATTTCAGCCCATCAGTTTATGGATTTTAAATTGTATAAAATAATAATTTAGTACCAAATTTGCATTATAAAACTTGCATTATAAAACTTTATAAAAATAACCTAAAAATTTGCCATCTCCATATGACAATAATTCTAGGCAATTTATTTAACCTCCCTTCTATAAAAAACAAGTTGACAATATTTGAATCATTATCAGTTTTGTGATAAGGAATGAAAAGTCCTATTTTGGAAACTCTATTAGCTATTACAAAGATTGAATCTTTCCTATTTCTTCTTCGTGGTAAACCTAATATGAACTCCTTCGATATATCCACCCATGATTATTTAGGAATAGGGAATGGCATGTATAACCCATGAAATTTTTATTGGGTGCAGACTTGAAACGTAGCTTTACGTCTGGAATTTGGTAATATCGAGCCACATGGATCACGATGACCCCACCAATCCTTTGTAACATGATTTTCCCACTTACAGCGCAGCCTGATGACCCGACCCGAACTAGACGCAAAAAATTGAAAAAAAAATGCGACAAAATCTAGGGTTTTTTTTATGATGGCGTTGACTATTTTCCTCACTTGAGGAATGTTTCCTCCTTAGAAGAAAGTTGAAAAAGAGAAGAATGGAAGCTATGAAGATGGAAATGAGTTTGGAGGATGGCGAATATTGCGAGGACATGGGAGGCATTACGCAAGAAACATAACAACTAAAGGAAGAAGTTCCGCATCAAACTACAGAAGAGAAGTCATAGATACTATCAGTAAAAATAATACCCAGAAAAGGTTTTACTCTTTTTTCTTCAATAAATTAAGAATCTTGTGTCCTTTTTAAAAATCTCCTTAAATATGTGAAGCTCATGTGCCGCCGCTTTGTACTAGTAAGTACGACTAGGTATCACTAGGTATTGCTAGGTACAACTCGGTACCTCTTGTTATAGATGCTGTGTACTGGTGGGTACCATTGGTGTGTTTTTTTTTTATGTTAAATTTAAATGGTTTAATTAGTTTTTCTTGTTCGTAAGTTGTTTGTAACTTTGAGAAGGAAGCGTATAAGATGTACTGCCATTACATTCATATTGTTGGTTTTAGTATTTGAAAATAACATCACAGTTACTAGCGTGATTCAAAAAGAATAAGATTCAAGGACTTTGTCTATTCAAAAGTTGGATTTAAAAAGGGTATTGACTTAAATTCCAAATCAAAATATAGAAAATCCAATACCAAGACCAGGTGTCACACAATGATTAGACTTTCAGTGGACCTAGATGGAGTGTGGACGATATAAAAATGCATAGAGAGTCACAATCATGAATTATCTAGGCATAAAGATCAACATTTTCTTAGATCATCTAGGAATATTAGTGATGAGAAAGCATCTGTTCTTAAATCAATGACAGAAGCTAGGATGAGAACCATTGATGGATTTATATACCTAGTTAATGAAGTAGGAGGTGTACCGAATATAGGATTCTCTAATAGGGATACATATAACTACATTAAAAAAGAGAGATAAGAGAAGATTGAGAATGGGGACATGAATTCCCAAATTAAATTATTTAAAGAATGACTAGTTCATGACATCATGTTTGCATGGGACATCCAGACTGATGAGGATGATAAATTGTTGAATTTTTTTGGGTGGATTAGTTGGGGATAATAGATTATGACTACTTTGGAGATGTGATAATATTTGATACTAATTATAGGCTTAACAAATATAGCCTAGCGTGTGCACGCTTTGTTGGAGTTAATAATCATTGACACAATATTCATTTAGGAGTGGCATTTCTATCAGAGGAAATAATTGAATCATTTACATAATTTTTTAGAACATTTTTCTGAATAATGGGTGATAAATACCCCATTACAATATTTACTGATCAGGACCAGAAAATGGCTAGGGCAATAGAGATTGCATTACCTCAAACACGCCATAAGCTATGCCAATGGCACATCAACATAAATACACCATTCAAGGTATGGTAATTCAATAGAAATAATAAAGTTATAGGCCTTTTTTTATAGATATTTAAGAAAGTGTGATTCTGAGGAGGAGTTTTAGACAACCTGGGTTGAAATGATTAACAAAGGGGACCTCCATAATTATGATCGGTTAAAGGAGCTTTACAGAATAAGGAAGAAATAGTACAAAGCCTTCAACAAGAGTTGTTTTAACCTTGGTATGCTTTAAACACAACGTAACAAATCCACTAACATGGTGTGTCATAGCATTTCTAAGCCAACAAGTAGTATAACTGATTATTTTTTGGGCTTAGAGATTGTGATGAAGACATGGCGTTAGACTGAACAGGATGAAGATTTCAAATGCAACTAGTTTGAATTAAACTGTACCTTTAATTAAAAGTAGTTCAATATTCAAGCAAGTTGCTCGATTTTATTCATGGAAATTACATTCATTCTTTAATGAATAGTTCTTACAGGGTGTGGTTGGAATATGCATAAATAATGTCTCAAGTGGCTCATCAGTATTTTTTGTCAAATGTATCAAGAAGAATGATCAGTTGAACCATTGGACTATTCATTTTGATAAAGATGAGTGTAATATTCAATGTAGTTGTGGAATGGTCAACATGATGGAGTTACGATGTTCTCACTGCATGAGAGTAATAAGATAATTAGATATAGTTAATATTCTATCCAAATACCTACTTCTGTAATGGTTAGCTAGAGCTAGAAAAAACATTTATGTTGGCCAGATGGTTACATTTATGGGGAAAAAAGTGATTCCATCTCATGAAGGATTAGGAGGTATGATATCCAAAAATCATTTTAATATATTTTCATTTCAAATTAGCACACAAGAACAAGGGAATTAGGAAGCAGAATAGTACATATTAGCTACAATGACTGACATGACTGAAAATGTCGACTTGATACTGGATGGAAAAAAGAACCATAGGTTTTCTGCAAATACATATGGGAAAAACTCACTAAAGTGAATGCCTAAATGCATCTCTAATGCAAGGTTGAAGGGTCATTGGGAGAAGAGGAAATGTAAGAAAAAGAAAATTGTGAAATGTTTCAAGTGAAGTGGATGTTTGATCAGGGGATTCATATGGGTGTTGAGGGGGAGAGGTATTTAATAATGCCCTTTCTTTACTAGTTATTCCTTCAAAAGAAAGTAATATATGTACATCTTCAAGACCTTTAAATAAATTAGAAACCTCTATTTCACTATACATTATATCACAACCCCAGCAAAGAAAACAGGGTCTTGATTTAGAATTCACTTGTGTGTGTACTGTTGTATGCTCAAGAAATCATATATGTAATCAAAGAAGGCTGTCAGGTAAAAAAATAATATCATGGAATCGATCATATATATATAAAGTTGTATGTACTCAAAATTATATTATGCACAAATATATTCATGTAACCGAGTGGTTGCACTTTTGCAAACGTCTTTGCATTTGCATCGAACTCACCTACAAGGAAATCTCAAGTTGATTCTGGCCAATTGTAAGATAATAAGTTATCTTCATTACGAGCTACACTAGGTAAAATAGTTGGTGTTTGGTGGTTACACAGAAGAAAGAAATGATTCGACAATAAGTAAAAAAATGAGTTTCTTCACAAGCTTGGGAAGTGGAGTTGACTTGTCATTTGCAGTTTTCTCGATGATTCAGGCACTTCTCCAGTCATAATGATTTCCTCTATTTGGTAGTCCTAAGATCAATGAAACTTCATCGGCATTGAATGCTAACTTTTGCTCCTTAATGATGAAGAATTTCTTCTTCATATCCCGTAATAATAAAAACTTGTAAACCATCATAACATTTTGACAAACCGGGGCATCAATAGAAACTGATGTAGCTAAATTTACATCACACTATCCATAAAATCTTGAATGAATGTTTCAACCAAGTGTTCTCTAAATGTCAATGTTCTATAACAGAAACTAATATTCAGAACATATCCTTGTAAAGTTAGTTGTAGTGGATCAGCAAAAAATAACTAGAACAATACAATGGTACACAACGATATCCAGTGATACCAAGAAATACCTAACAGTATCGAGCGGTGCGCATACGAGATACACAGTGGTGCCCATACAGGGTATCCAACGGTACTTAGAAGGGATACCCAGAGGTATGCACATTTACAAACATGAACCAACTATAGAATATACAAAAACCTTAACTCTAAATGTGACATATACACAAAAATATAAATTATATGAGTAACAAAAAAATTATATTATTCATGAATTCATGTTTTTTGCGATGAAGAAGTAGGTCCTCCGACAGGGTACCCAGTGATGACAGTAGTACCTAGATGGGGTAACCAGCCGTACACACCGGTGAACACCGGTACACAAAAGTAAAAATTTGTACCCACTTATACATCATATACAAAAAAACCTAACACTAAACTATAAATGTTAAAACAAATATAAGTTATCCTACTATGAAAAAAATTACCTTAGCCATGTCTTCTGTCTCTGAAGCAAAAAAATGTAGAAAAAATGAATCGGCCAAGAAGATGAAGAAGATCACCAAATACTTTTTGAAACTGAAATGCCCGCTCGAGTTTGCAAAATTTAAATGCTTCGGTAAAAATTAAGTTTTTTGTGTCTAGTCTGGGTTGGCTCGTCGGGCCGCATTATGTGTGGGAAAAACATGTTACAAAGGAATGGCGGGGTCATCATGATCCACATGTGTAATATTACTAGATTTCGGACATAGAGCTATGTCTGAAATACACACCCAATAAAAATTCTAACCGATGATGCTATACTTTAAATTTAGCTTATCTACAAGAAACACCCCTGCTACAAATTTGTTTAGCATCCATCTTCATATATAGCCAAAAAAATTATTTTCGTATAATTGCTAAAGTTTTGGCCACCCAAAAAGTGTCCCATTAACCCTCCACTGTGTGATCACCTAATTAGTAATTCTCTTAGAGAGCAATTTGGAACACAAACTTTTTTTTTCTCAAAACAAAAATCCATTATGACACAAAATTTATCAAATGAATTATGCATACAAGCATGAAATTCTTCACAAAAGTATAGGTTTCCAATATATAAATCTTTCATATATTCAAATCTAAGTAACTTAGAGTCGAGAGTAGCAAGTAGTGTATACCTACGAGAGAGAGCATTGGAAACCACATTTATCTTACATTGTTTGTATCCAATGTTGTATGGAAAATTCTTAATACATTCCATCCATCGAGCATGTCTTTTGTTCAGTTTCTATTATCCCTTGATATGTTTGAGTGACACATGATCAATGTGCATCACAAACTCCTAGGACCATAGATAGGGTTGCCATGTCTTCAAGGATCAAACTAAGGAATACAATTCGTTGTCATATGTGGAGTAATTTTGGGCCCTCTTCAATTAATTTTTTACTAAATTATGCAACTGGTCACCCTTCTTGCATAATTACAACATCGATATCTATTCTGGAAGTACCACATTCAATTTCAAAAAGTTTTATAAAAATTTTGTATAGATAATAAAGGGGCATGTGTTAGTTTTTGTTTGATAAGTGAAAATGAATTTTCCAATTCTTTAACCCATTAATTCAATATTCCTCATGATAACATCAATAAGTGGGTTGGCCAAGAAATAAAAATCCTTCATAATCCTTTTATAAAAACTAGCAAGCCCATAAAAGCTCCATATGTTAATCGGTCTTGGACACTCTAAGATGGCACACACCTTTCCCTCTTTGACCTATATGTATTGTGAACTAACAACATATCTAAGGAACACAATTCCATTGGTGAAAAATGAACATTTCTTCAAGTTATCATATAATTATTTTTTTTCAAAGCACTTTGCAGTACTAATTGTAGGTGTTTATTATGTTCATCTAAACTTTTACCATAAAAGAATATATCATTAAAGTTAACAACAAAATACTTTCCAATATAAGCTCGACAAACATGATTCATTAATCTTATAAAACTTCTTGATGCATTAGTTAAGCCGAAAAGCATCACTAACCATTCATACAAACCATGTTTTATTTTAAAAGCTATTTTCCACTCATTACCCTCTTTCATATGAATTTAATGATACCCACTTTTTAAATCAATTTTAGAAAATAAAATGCACCGCATAATTCATTTAGCATATCATCTAAACAGGGAATAGGGTAGCGATACTTCACCATGATATTGTTGATGGCTTGACAATTTATGCACATCTTTCACATTCCATTAGTAACATTGGGACAACCCATGTACTCATGCCCATTGATATGAAACATAAGACGTTCCCCTTTACAATCTGTCAGTTGATAAGAATCTCCTTGGTAAGCTTTTTTCACCACAAATATTCCTTCCAACATTGGCTCAAATTTATCGCCTATCTTTGATGAGCCATAATAGGCCTTTGTAGAACTAGCACCAAGTAACCTACTTGGAAAGTTTTTGGACAAACCAATTTTTAATGAGCATGGATAATTTTAAATTTTTACAACTCAAGATTCTATTGTGTTTACAAATGCTTCTCTTCCGAACCTATAAATTCTTGTAATCGGAGTTTAGCATTCTAGTCTGAGGTTATCTTGTTATTTACTATAACTTCGAAGGACTATAGCTATACTTCCCAAGGAATAACAGATTCTTCACCAAAGACTAAAGCAATTAACATAGATTGATTTGGAGCTTTATATGTGATCCAGTATGCCCACAAAGCTTCAACCAACTTCTCATGCCATTGATGCTTATTGTCATCTATGGTTTTCCTTAATATCTAAGTAGGAGTTTTATTGAAGGCCTCTGCCAATCCATTTGTATAAGGGTAATACATGGTAGACTATCTCTAATCGATGTTGTGATGTATAACAAAGCTATTTATTTTAGTGCTCCTAAATGATGGACCATTATCTGAGATAATTTTGCGAGGAACACCAAATTGGTATAAAATATTTTCCTTGAAGAATTTTAGAATATGATGTTCTTAAACTTCTCTCAAAGGAACTACTTCTTCCCATTTTGATAAGTAATATGTAGCTACAAGTATTATTTGTGATCTCTATAGGATGGAGGATCTATCAGATCGAAGATATAGGTAACCTAAATTTCAAAAAGCTATAATGGTTTAATGTATGACATTTTATGGTTGATGTAGAACTACACAATACACCTGATATTGATGATAATGTCCTCAATATTCATGCAGTCATCTATTATCGATGACTAGTAATATTTCAGTTGGTTGATTTTCATTTTTATATTTGCCCATATAATCTAGCATGTACTTCTTTTATAATCTAGCATGTACTTCTTTTATAATCCATCATACTTTTGATTTTATTTAAACACTGCAATAGTATCTAATTGAACGGTCTTTTGTATAAAGTGTCATTAATTAGAGCATAAGACAACAATCTTGTTTGTAGTTGAAAAGTTGAGTATAAAAAAGTTAATTTTCTTTGTGAAAAGTTTTAATTTGACTTTAAATTTTTTAATTTTTGAATTGAACATCCATTGGAAATGCTATATCCTCCGAAGAGGTGTTATAAGATCTCATTTGTATAGATTTAAATTTGCAAATTCCATCTCGAATATCATAGCTAAATTTAGGAAATAACTGCATAAGACCCTGCATGAATGGTCAAAGTGAAATTTGATTGAATATCTATCTAAGATAATCTAGATAAATTAATATTAATTTCATATTATAAGTTATATCAATAAATGATGTATCTCCTCAAAGGAAGAAAATATCATTTGTTATCTATTGTTCAAACATGATGATATTGATCGTCATTAATTTTGATTTTCCCAAAGAGGATTAATTGAATTTTTAAAATCAATTTTGAAAAGTAGACGTGGAGCAAGTCCTCATTGTTAATTACATCGTAGGGAGTTTGAATTCCTTACGAATACTCTTTATTAGAAATAACGACATGAATTTTCCTTTTAACTTGAGGAGTGTTATCAAAAGAAGTGAATTTAGAAACTCAACTCAAAGTGGATCAAGTTTGAGCACTTATTTTGAAAATTGAAGGAAGAAAAATAGGAGGTGCCATGGGTTTCTAAAACATTTTAGAGACACCCCTATCTATCATATGTGTTAGGCTTTAAATTTTTGTTCGAGAAAAGCTTTGATTTGAGTTGGTTGATTTATTAGAAATTTGGGATTACATTTTTGAAGTTGGGGACTCAAGATTTTGAGTTTGCACTATATCCTAAGCTTAAATTAGGCATTGAATGATAGTGATCCGACTTAGCTAATGTAGTGCAAAACCTTGACTTACTAAGGCCTTGATTGGGGAGTCAGCTTACCACCTAGGCGCTTTCAAACCATGTATCCAGTCTTTTTAATGAAAGAATGGCAGGGATGTTTTTAATTACATTTTTGAGGAGTTAGCACTGACATATAGAGAGAATCCTAATTGGAACCTTGACATTGTGTAAGATGTAGATTCTTAAGAAAAATATAATTATAATTTTAGACACCTTTAAATTAATTTCTAATGTAGTGCATGCTAATCGATTCGATACATACATAAGTTTAATATGAATTAGTTTGCTTAAAAATACTTTATATATATATATATATATACATCAAACAAAACATCAAAATTTTTAAAACCCCTATATTTAAAATACTTTACATTGCTTTCACTCAAAACCAAACAACTCCTTATTACACTTTGAATTTTATTTTGATGGTAAATTTTTTCATTTTTAGTGTAAAAAATAAAAAATTACCAAAACTTTTTAATTTAAAAAAAATAATGATGATATCTAATTAAAAGTTAAATTAACAATACACATGAATTTTAATGTGGACATTAGAGATAGAATTTTAGTGGAACCTTAATGACTAATAAAGAGTTGGCCAAAGTTATTAAGGAAATGCACAAAACAAAAAGTTCAAATGGAATAAAATTCTTAGTGAGTTTTTTTTTTGGTTGGAATTGTGAGTGAATTAAAGGAAATATCCCAATATATATATATATATATATATATATATATATATATATATATATGCATTGAAGTATATAAATAAAATTACTTGGCCATGCTTTTTTTAAATTTAAAAGAGGCTTTAGCAATCAACACCTGCAAAAATTTTGTTAATATAAATTTTATTTTGCCCCTTTGTTTCAGACATGTATAAGCATAGCCATCTACAAAAAAATCTTGTGATAATCTAAATCGTTCTTAACCTAAAGGTAATTTATTGCTCATCAGATCAATTCATAGATTGCATTATTAAATAAACACTCACATAAACCAATAAATTTAACAATTATCATGTAGTAAAAATAAATCTGACACATAATACTGGAAAAGTAAATACCGGCCTAGCCTAAACTAGAGTTGGTTGTCCTAACAAACCATCTAAAATGTGTAAAGAAGGCTATTTGGCTTGGAATTGTCCTAAATTTGTATGCTTTTAAAATTGTCTATGATTTGATTTATTGATGGTCAAAATAAAAAAATTAGTTTGAGTTTAAATATTAATGTATTAAAGTATATCTTAAATTTTTTTTAAAAAAGTTGATTGGTTACTACCATTGTTTCTCTTTCTTGAGGCAAATTTAATAACCTCGGAGGCCCGGATTACATATTAGTAACTATTAGTAACTTGTTTTTAATTGAGTTAATTTAGTTAGTTGAGGATATTGGGTTGATAGATTTTATGTCAAATGATTAATTACTGGTTTGAATGATTAAGTTAGAATTTTTTTTGGAATTTTCGATTAAATATTGAATTTTAGGAATTTTGAATTATTTAAATATACTTATTAAAGGATCAAAAGTCGGCTTTCTAAACTAAAGTAATTTCTAGAATTTTGATATTTTAGTTAAATATATGATCTTAAGGTGATTAATTAGACTCTAAATTTGCTAAATTCTAATATTCTATCTTAAGTTATATAAGGTGATTTTTAAAGCTTTGACCTATATTTGAATTATGGTTAACTGGAAAGTGGACTATATTTCATATTTATGGATTTCTATGTAAGTGGAAAAACCTAGCATTTCAGAGTCTGTCCGTGAAAAGTAGTACTTAAAGTTAGAAAGAAGTTATTTATTAGATCCCTAGACTCATCCTCACTCAACAACAAACTTATGAAGGTGGGGCAAGGGTCATTTTCTGTTCAAAGGTTAATCTATTTCAATTTGATAACTGTCAATTTAATCTTTTCTTCGAATTTAAGGGGTGCATGCTGAACTTAAAGTTCATCATAGTCATATGAAGTCTCCAAACAAAGTTCTTCTAGGGAATCGATGACTTCCACAAGTACATTCTCAAACTCAAGATGGTATATTACCACTAGACAATTTTTGTTATTGTCAAATGAACTAACAATATCAAAGGCAATACCACTCATAAAATTTCTCTTATTTTTTATATACTAGAGGCTTTTGTGGTATTGAGCTTGACCCTTAGTCCATCAACTCAACATGCGACCTTCAAAGACATGACTTCTGACACCAACAGAAAAGTAACTAAAAGGTCATTTCATTAATTTGTTAGAATATGCCTCCTCAAGGGTTACATCCACTTCCTTCCTTGAGGAGGAGGAACTAGGATATAATTTCTTGACTTCGTTCACCATCTAGGTTAGGAGCCATCTTAGTCACTAATCCTGTAACCCTACCTCAAAATAATGGGGTTAAGGTTTAGGCTTTAATTCTCCTACTGAGCTTTTCATACATCATTAATTCAGGCTCGTCACTTTGAACTTTTGAAGTATCAGCCTCTGGGTCATTATCCTATTCTAAAGTGAGATCAAACTTTGGAGGATTATTGATTTTTTAGTAATCAAATAGAATTCTTAGACCCTATGCTTCTAGTTCTTCTTCAAAACTTGATTTTTTATCAATATCGATCGATGTTGTTCTTCTTTCAAATGAAGAATGATCTTGATCATGTGCCCTTTGGGCCATCCTCCTACCTCTTTTGGGGTAACATGTTTTGAGACCTAAGGACCACGATCGTGAGGTCATCTTCACTATCTAATTCTTGTACTTTTTGAACTTTTTCTTTTTTGATTCTTAATTACATTGGAGCTTTTCCCACTTGTTTTCTCTTCAATCTTGATTTCAACTTTAGAATGGGTAGAGGACACTTTAGGAACATAGTACACCGCATCTTAATAGATCTTAATCTCTTGAATAGAGAATGGTTGTACGTCACCCATAATCACATATTCAATGCCATCTCATTGACACTTGACATAACGGTGAATGGTAGATGGAATAAATCTATATTCAATGATCCAGGGCCTTCCTAAAAGCATGTCAAAGGATGTCATAAAATCAATTATTAGAAATTTTTCTTTTATTTTCAATTTACCGATCTCAAAAAGTAGGGTGATGAAATCTAAGGTGAAGCTTAGAGATGATCTGGAGCTTTTGAAGAAAATCAGGAACCACCGTGGTCGCCAGAAACCTATGGACCTCTGAAAGGAACATTGCTCATGGGGTTCGAATGCAAAGGGTACGGCCACACAATACCGCAGGATAAAATGATCGTAGGCCTTTACACTCGACATAAGCAGGCCAATTGGAAGAGATATATTGGATTGTGTATACGACTAACTATTGAGGATAACAGCTTTCGCCAGCGCACCCTGATGGATAGTAATATACACGACTTGATCACTATCACAGGTTTCCCTCACCCAATATATCAGCTAGGATGGGGTTTTATTAGATGTGGGATCAAGTTTCCTATGAGCACAAGCCCCATGATTAATTACATCCCAGTCCGGAGCTCGCTAATACTCTCAATTAAGGATCATAAATTATCCTTCCTAAAAATGGGAATGGCACATAGGGCTTAGACTAGGAAATCCTATCCAAAAGGAAGAAGGGTCTTAAATGGCTTAATCAACATGCTTGGTTCACACCAGCATTCATAGGGTCTAGGGTACTAAGGAGAAACTAGAGAAAGTAAATTAAGAAGTAGACACATACGTGAGAGAAAAATGGAAGTGGCGTCATCCATGTGATGCAGATAAGTAGGATTTATAGCCCCAAAAGAATAGGAAACTTACCTACTATTTAGGCATACTGCAAGACTAAATGTAGTAGCCTCGAATCCTAAATTTAGATTGGGCTTAGTGTTTTACAAAAAATACTAAGACCTGTAACCTAACTAATGTAGTGCAAAACCTAGACTTACCTCGGTCTGGATTGGGGAGCCAGCTAACCAACTAATTAATTTAAAACCATGCTGTCATGTTATTTTATAAAAGATTGGTGGGTGGTATAATTTTTGGAAGTAGGACCAAAATCCAGAGAGTTTTCTAATTGGTCTTGTACTTTTGTGGGGTAAATGCTCCTAGCTAATGCAATTAAAATTTAATTTAATTGATTTCTAATGTAATGCATGCTAGTTGAAGATCTGAATCATATATGCTTTAGGCTTTAAAAAAAAACAAGCTTAAATATAAAATAATTTTTAGAAAAGACTGGGCCTCCTCAGGTCCGGCACTTCATTCTCATAGGATAGATTATCCAGACTCTACCTGCAGGCCGCGGGAGGGGGGGGGGGAGGGGGGTCTTATAAGAAGGAGAGAGAAGAATGTATTGATATTCGACCCTTAACGAGATCCAAGCTAAAACAAAAATTGACATACAAATTACCAATAAACTAAGGAAAACTTACAACCCTAAAGTCACACAGCATGAATAAAAAACATCAAAAATATTCAAACTAATCAAATAAATATCCATAGGCCAACTAACTTTAATTGCAAATCAGGATTTGCATAAAAGTAAAGTGGTCGGGCACCACTTCCATCAATCTGGATTTCTATGACTAAGAATGACACAAATGACTTTGAATGGGATATTTGGTCTTCATGTCTTCAGTCTTCTTTGGATTACTTCTCCTTGGACTCCTTTTTTTTTTTTAGAAATGCTAAGTAGCAATAAAATAAAAAGGCAAAGAAAAAGCCTAGATACAAGCTAATGAGGAATCAACCATCTTTCACTATCTTCCTTTACTTATTTCACAAAGGAAGAAGGAAGGTTATCCTCAAAAAACATGTCCCAATCAAAATCAAAAGATAAAGCTAAGTTAGCACAATGATCCGTTAACTTATTACAATTTTGATTGACAAAATTAAAGATGACATTATTAATAAAAAAAGAAATACCTTCACCATCCAATGAGTACTCCTTAATGATCTTCGGCTTATTGTACAAATTCTGAAGATATTGGAGCACATTTTTATTGTCACCTTCCAGAATAATGCCTTTAGTATCTTTCATCCATTTTTGATGAATTCTTTCCAAAGCTTTGATTGCCAAGAGCTCCATTTGTGCACTGTCCCAATGCATCTTCTTCCTTCCAAAAGCATAGATAAGTCTTCCTTTATCATCTTTTACCACTCCACCAATCCCAGCCATATAGTTATCTTTAACGGCTACATCAAGGTTAATCTTAACTCTTTGGACTCCTTGGAACTCTCCTTCTTTGACTCCTTGGAACTCTCCTCCTTGGACTTCTTGGATCCGTCGTGGTATGAATATCCAAACGAAGAGATAATTTCCCCTGTAGAGGGTATTTCCTTTTCTCTTTGGATATTTAAAGCCATCCAAACTCGATCTTTCAAATGGAAGAAGACTCTCCATTTTGAGGATGCCTTCTTCTTTTGGAATTCGAGTTGGATAAGAATATCCACACTCAAAGTATATTTTCACAAATCTTCACTATATTACAAATATTATATTAATAGAAAGAAATGAATCTAGACTCTTCTGCATGGTTATCCTAATAAACATCACACACACACACACACACACACACACACACACACACACACACACACACACACACACACACACACACACACACACACACACACACACACACACACACACACACACACACACACACACACACACACACACACACACACACACACACACACACACACACACACACACACACACACACACACACACACACACACACACACACACACACACACACACACACACACACACACACACACA